>NW_026068234.1:160703-198317 GCF_014885135.2 Alexandromys fortis
AGGAGGAAATAGTTTTTTGCAATAAAAAATTATATTTAAAAAAAATACTAAGGATGCTTGAAAAAGCTAAAAGGAGCCATTCTATTTTATGTGTGTGTATACTCTGTGTATGATGCATGCACTTGTGTATGTATGTGTACACAAGTGTATGTGTCTGAAACTGAACTGAAAGTCTCCTCCCCAACAACTGGAACTTTAAAGTCTTGTTGATAGCATTGCTAAGTAGTAACCTATTTAGAACACAGACAGTTGAGCATAGATCTATCTTATGACTCAGAAATAACACTTACAATGAGAGTAATAAAGTATGTCTATAAAAATCAAAAAAAAATAGCCAAATTCAGCCATTCCCCTATAATCCAGAGAATTGAAATAAAGGACCTAAGAAGAGTTCAAAGGATTGCCCCAATAGTCAGGAGTTGGAAACAACAGAAATGCCAAAGGATCAAAGAATAAAATAACAAGTTGGTATTCGTGTAGAGTGAGTGGATTATTAATAAACTAAGGGTAATAAAAATATAACTACATAACTCTATGTCTTCACAGTACATTAAACAAAGTGGTGAAGATAGAAAAATGAATAAATGAAGCAGTGATTTTCAAAAGCAGAGATGATCCAGGCAGTGGTAGCACACACATTTAATTCCAGCATGCGGGAGGCAGAGATATGCAGATTTCTGTGAGTTGAGACCAGCCTGGTCTACCAAGCAAGTTCAAGGACAACAAGGCTACACAGAGAAACCATATCTTGAAAACAAACAAACAAAGAAGGCAGGAAAGGACAGGTATTAGAACATAGATGATGAATGGAGATAGCACCTTTTCTACATGATGTAAAATTTCAGGGCCGGAGGGCTGTGAATACCCCACAGTAAATAGAATGTGCTTGAAACAACTCAATTCGAATGAAATTGGCAAAGTATTACATTTCATGCTGTCTATACTTTATACAGTAAAATGCCACCAATTAATAATAATTAACCAAAGGTTGACTGTAATCATCTGTTGGAGGCGGGCTTATCTCCTATAGTGAGGAGCTTGGGAAGACCTTTCAATGCAAATGAAATCATTGTTACAACCCCATTACTGCAGAAACTGCTGCTGGCTTTTGGTCACACAATTTATTTTTCAAAACACCATTCATTCTATGTCTTTGATGAAGAAGGACACTGGAGAGGAGATAGAAGTCTCATTCTTTCCTTTGACTTTAACATTAAAAGGTCAGGACTCCTTGAGTGTAGATGTGAGCAGGATCTGTGATAACACGAAGCTGCTATTCTCTCTTTATCCTGTCGCCTACTTTCTACCATGTTTGGGTCTTCAATTTTGTTTATTGATCATTGATCTATTTCTCAGCTTTTGGGCCAGCACCATGCAGATTTTCTGTTTTTTTTCTATAGTTCTGTTATATTGCTTGGCATCTTTAGTGGTAATCCCTCGATCATTGTTCTTTTTGTTCAGGATTTTGGCTCTTCAGGGAGTTTTGTGGTTACATATGAATTTTGAACCTTTTTTTCTATTTCTGTAAAGAATGTTGGAGAAATTTTAATTAGGATTTCATTGAAACTGTAACTTTATGTTGGTTGTAAGATTGTGTTCACAATATTTTTCTTTTAATCCATGATCATGGGAGGATTTATAGAAACAGGTCAAAGCCGGTAACCTAGGCCAAAGTAGGCCTGAGGCAAGGAACTCATCTTGAGCAAAAAATTCTACAGAAGTGGGACTGAAACCACTACCTAGGACAGAGAGGGCCTGAAGAAGCAAGCTCCATCAGGAGCAGAAGCCAGGAGCAAATCCAGTCCCGGGAACCAACCAGTCCCAGGACATAGGTGGATCAGGATTGAGCTAGCAACCAGATCCAGAGTCAGGATTCTCCACCAGAACAGGTACAGGGGAGTAACTGATGAGCTAGTGAGCCAGAGCCAGAGACCATCAAGGGTCCAGACATGAATCTGGGATCTTGAAGAGGGTAGACTTAGGCCAGGAACCCTGTGGGTCTGGGCATGAGTCTAGGACCTACCAGAATTAGGCCTGAGCCAAGACCTCTGCCAGTCTTGGCATGTGTGAACCTGGGACCTCCAAGAGAATAGGCAGGAACCAGAGATCTCTGAGGGGCCAGGTGTGAATTTGGGACCTCAGAGAGAGATTAGGCCTGAGCCAGGACCTCTGTGGGTCTGGGCATTGGTCTGGGACATCAAAGGGAATAGGCAGGAACCTGGAACCTCTGCAGGTCTGAGTATGAGTTTGGGACCTCTGAGGGAGTAAGCCTGAGCCAGGTCCTCTATAGTTCTGGGTGCACCCAAGCCTGGAACTCTGAGGCAGTAGACCAGAGCCATAAACTTTTGCAAGACCAACTCTAAGCAAGGGACTTCTATAGAAGGGCATCCAGACCAAGATTTACAGAAACAGGGCAAAACTGGCAACCTAGGCCAAAGCAGGCCTGACACAGCAAACTCCAAGGAGCAGAGTAAAGCACAGGAATACTGAGTTATCTCCAGGAACCCAGAATAACCAATGGGGTGAATAGAACTGTGGTACTGACAATACCACAAGGAACAATCATCTGAGCTTTGGATTAACTGGCACCTAGAAGATTATTCAACAGAATCTCAGGCAGCCCCAACCACACTTATTAGAGAAAAAGATGAGTAGAAAATGTAAGAACACATGTTATACCATAAAGAGCAATACAACACCAGTAAAACCTAAAGACCCTAAAACAGCAAGACCTGAACAACCAAGCATGGATGAAGCAGAAGAGAATGGCCTAAAAATAACTTAAAGAGAAGGTTTGAAATTCTTAAAGAGGAAATGAGAAATTCCCTTAAAGAAATAGAGAAAAAGAAAAACAAAAAAAATTGGAAGACATCAGCAAATCACTTAAAGAACCAAGAAAAAGAAATCAAACATACGAAAGAAACTATTCAGGACTTGAAAACTGAAAGAGAGACAATAAAGAAAACACAAGACAAGTGAATTATAGAAACAAAAATCATGAGAAAATGATCAGGAGCCACAAATGCAAGCTTGAACATCAGAATACAAGAGATGGAAGAGAGAATCTCAAACACTGAAGATACAATAGAGGCAATAGACTCATCAGTTAAATAAAACATTAAATCTAACAAAAGCTTAACCCCAAATATCTAGGAAATATGGGACACCATGAAAAGGCCAAATCTAAGAAAGTAGGTATAGAAGAAGGAGAAAAAGTTTAACTCAAAAGCACAGAAAATATATTTAACAAAATCATAGAATAAAAGTTTCCCAACCTAAAGAAAGATATGCCTATGAAGATACAAGAAGCTTACATAACACCAAACAGACTGGATCCAAAAAAAGTCTTCTTGCCACATAATAATCAAAACACTAAACATACAGAGCAAAGAAAGAATATTAAGAGCTGCAAAAGCAAAAGGGCAAGTAACATAAAAATGTAGATCTATCAGAATCACACGCGACGTCTCATTGAAGACAATGAAAGCCAGAAGGTTATGGTCAAGCATCATGCAGATATTAAGAGACCACAGATGCCAGCCCAAACTACTATACCCAGCAAAACTTTCATTCACCATAGAAGGACAGAACAAGAAATTCCATGACAAAACCAGATTTCATCAATACCTAGCCACAAACCCAGCCTTACACAAAATACTAGAAGGAAAACTCCAACCCAAGAAAGTTGGCTACACCAGCAAAAGCACAGATAATTATTGATCTCATAGCAGCAAATCCCAAAGAAGGGGGAAATGCACAAATTATCATCACCAACAAAGAAAACTTAACTAAAAGGAGATAACAATCACTAATCACTAATATCTCTTAATGTAAATGTACTCAACTCACCTATAAAAAGGCAAAGGCTAACAGATTAAATACAAAAACAGTATCCAGGCCAGGCGATGGTGGCACACGCCTTTAATCCCAGCACTCGGGAGGCAGAGATAGGCAGATCTCTGTGAGTTCGAGACCAGCCTGGTCTACAGAGCTAGTTCCAGGACAGGCTCCAAAGCCACAGAGAAACCCTGTCTCGGAAAAAAAAAAAGTATCCATTCTTCTTCTGCATACAAGAAACACATCTCAACCTCAAAGACAGACATAGTCTCAGAGTAAAGGGTTGGGAAAAATATATCAATCAAATGGACCTAAGAAACAAGCAGGTGTAGCTATCCTAATATCTAACAAAATAGACTTCAAGCTAAAATAAATCAAAAGAGACAAAGAAGGTCATTTCATATTAGTCACAGGAAAAATCCATCAAGAGGAAATCTCAATGCTGAAGATCTATGCCCCAAATACAATGGTATCCTCATATGTAGAAGAAAAACTTATAAAGCTTAAATCATACATAAAATACCACATAATAATAGTGGGAGACGTCAACATTCTCCTCTCACCACTGGACAGGTCAGTCAGACAAAAAACTGAACAGATAAATAAGAGAACTAACAGATGTTATGACTCAAATGGATTTAACAGACATCTATAGAATATTCCATCCAAACAGAAAAAATATACCTTCTTCTTAGCACCTCATGGAACCTTCTCAAAAATTGACCACATACTCAGTAACAAAACAAACCTCAACAAATACAAAAAATTGGAATAATCCAAAGTGCATTATCTGATCACCATGGTTTAAAATTAGAAGTCAACAACAATACTAATTCCAGAAAATCCACAAACACATGGAAAATCAACAATGCTCACCTGAATTATCAATGGTCAAGGAAGAAATAAAGGGAAAAGTTAAAGACCCCCTAAAATTCAATGAAAATGACCACACAACATACACAAATCTATGGGACACAATGAAAATAGTGTTAAGAGGAAAGTTCATGGCACTAAACACCTACATAAAGAAGCTGGAAAAATCCCTCGCTAGTGAATTAACAGAACATTTGACAACTTTAGAACAAAAAGAAGCAAACTCACCTAAGAGAACTAGATGGCAGGAAATAATCAAATTAAGAGCTGAAATCAACAAAATAGAAACAAAGAAAATAATACAAAGAATCAATGAGACAAAGAGTTGGTTCTTCAAGAAAATCAACAAAATAGACAAACCTTTACCCAAACTAACCAAAAAACAAAGAGAGAATATCCAAATTAACAAAATCTAAAATGAAAAGGGGATATAACAACAGACATGGATGAAATCCAGAGAATCATCAGGTCATATTTCAAAAACCTGTATACCACAAAACTGGAAAACTTAAAGGAAATTATCAACTTTCTGGATAAATATCACTTACCAAAATTAAATCAAGACCAGATAAGCAAATTAAACAGACCTAAAACTGCTGAATAAATAGAAACAGTCATCAAAAGTCTCCCAACAAAAAAAGCCCAGGACCAAATGGTTTCATTCTACAAGACCTTCAAATAAGAACTAATACCAACACTCCTCAAATTATTCCACATAAAAGAAACAGAAGGAACATTGCCAAACTCTTTTTATGAGGCTACAATTTACCCTGATACCTAAACCACAGAATGACATTACTAAGAAAGAGAATTACAGACCAATCTTACTCATGAACATTGATGCAAAAATACTAAATAAAATACTGGCAAATCGAATCCAAGAACATATCAGAACCATCATCCACCATGATCAAGTCAGCTTCATCCCAAAGATGCAGGGATGGTTCAACATACAAAACTCTGTCCACATAATCCACCATATAAACAAGCTGAAAAATAAAAACCACATGATCCTCTCTTTAGAAGCCAAAAGAGCTTTTGACAAAATATAGCATTCCTTTATGATAAAGGTCTTGGAGAGAGCCGGGATACAAGGAACATACCTAAACATAATAAAGGCAATATGCAGCAAGCCAACAGTCAACATCAAACTAAATGGATATAAACTCCCAGTGATTCCACTGAAATCAGGAACAAGACAAGGTTGTCCACTCTCTCCATATCTATTCAATATAGTTCTTGAGGTCCTAGCTAGAACAGTAAGACACCAAAAGGAGATCAAAGGAATACAAATTGGAAAAGAAGTCTAAATTTCACTGTTTGCTAATGATATGATAGTTTACATAAGTGATCCTAAAAATTCTACCGAGGAACCTCTGCAACTCATAAACACTTTCAGTAATGAGGCAGGATGCAAAATTAACTCAAAAAAATCAGTATCCCTCCTGTACACAGACAATAAAAGAACTGGGGAAGAGATCAGAGAAACAACACCCTTCACAATAGCCACAAATAGCATAAAATATCTTGGAGTAACTCTAACCAAACAAGTGGAAGACAAGTATGACAAGAACTTTAAATCTTTAAAGAAAGAAATTTAAGAAGACCCCAGAAAGTGAAAAGGTCTCTCATGCTCTTGGGTAGGCAAAATTAACATAGTAAAAATGGGTATCTTACCAAAAGCAATCTACTGATTCAATGCAATGCCCATCAAAATCCCAGCAGAATTCTTCACAGACCTCAATGAATGGTAGGTACTCAACTTCATGTGGAAAACCAAAAAACCCAGGATAGCCAAAACAATCCTGTACAATAAAGGAACTTCTGGAGGCATCACAATCCTTAACATCAAATTCTCCTACAGAGCTTCAGTACTGAAAACAGCCTGATATAGGCAAAAGAATTTGAGGAGGATCAATGGAACAGAATAGAAGACGTAGATATTTATCCATGCACTGTCGAACACCTGATTTTTGAAAAAGAAGCAAAAAATATCAAATGGAAAAAAGGAAAGCATATTTAACAAATGGTGCTGGCATAACTGGTTGCTGACATGTAAAAGAATGAAAATAGACCCATATCTATCACCATGCACAAAACTCAAGTACAAATGGATCAAAGACCTCAACATAAAACCAGGCACACTGAATCTCATAGAAGAGATAGATGGAAGTACACTTAAACACATTGGCACAGAAAACCACTTTCTAAATATAATGCCATCTGCCACGTCCACAGCAGTGACTGCCGTGTAGTGACAAAATGCCTCTGCGCTGGCTTTTGCCTGCTGAAGGATTGGGGTTAGAGCTTCTTGGAGCGAAGCCCCAGGTGGTCCCCCTGGCAATCAGCAGTCCAGAGAGGACCTGATGCCCTAGGCAAATCTCATATCTGGAGATGGCCCTGAGAGCGAGCCCTCCTGACACCTTGCCTGATCTTTCTCTGTATTTCTTAATTTTCTTGTTTATAGCTGACCGCTTACCAAGAGATCAAAGTACGTCCTTGGCTCGGCTCCACCGTTCATTAAAGTAGTCCTTGAGGAACTGAAGTATGCCCCATGCCACATGAGCCTGGGAAACTTTATTATTTATGAAACAGAAGCGGCTAAAGTTGATATGTTATGAGGGAATCGTCATAGTGAATCAGATTTAGAGAGAAAAGGAGAGTTAGAGAAAATTCCCCTTTATGAAAAGATTAGCTAGATCTCAGAAGCCCTGGAGTCTTTATAGTAAGAAGGAAAGAAAGGAAATTATTGATAACATGAGACTAGTTTTAATATATTGGTATAGGAACTATCATGAGAAAATGAGAAAACTATTAGGGGATATGGAGCAAAGAATAAAAACTATATAGATGGAAAGCTAAACACAGGACCCTGAGAACTAGTCTCCCACGGTAGAATGTAAATAATGGTGTGAGACAGAGTTCTAAGAGACAAAACAAAACTAAAAGTCCTTGCCAACATCTTGAGCACGGAAGGGGGAACACGTAGAAAGGAGCACGTAGAAGAAGCTCTATTTTGGCTATGCTTAATCTTGATTTATGTCTGGAACCCTGAGTGGGGTGATGTAATGCACCTGCCAAGTTCTTTGATCTGTTTTGTACAAAAACTGAAGCTTTGCAGAAGTAAAGTTGCAGCAGATTTTCACTACACAGTGTGTCTGTCTGTCATTTCCCTTGCATCGTATCCTGACTATCCTATCCTTCACCCTGGTCTCCCGTGGATAGTGGTCTCCGAGAGGGACGGTCCGCGGCAGCCATCAGCATAGACAATGAGAAAAACAATTAATAAATGGGACCTCCTGAAACTGAAAAGCTTCTGTAAAGCAAAGGACACAGTCAACAAGACAAAATGACAGCCTACAGAATAGGAAAAGATCTTCACTAACCCCACATCAGACAGAGGTCTGATCTCCAAAATATACAAAGAACTCAAGAAATTGGTCACCAAAAGAGCACATAATGCAATAAAAAAGATGGAGTACAGACTTAAACAGAGAACTCTAAACAGAGGAATCTAAAATGGCTAAAGACAATTAAGGAAATGTTCAACATCCTTAGCCATCAGAAAAATACAAATCAAAACAACTCTGAGATTCCCTCTTAAACCTGTAAGAATGGCCAAGATAAAAAATAATGATGACAACTTATGCTGGAGAGGTTGTGGAAAAAGGGAACACTTCAGCATTGCTGGTGGGAATGCAAGATGGTACAACCCCTTTGGATGTCAGTGTGGCATTTTCTCAGAAAATTAGGAAACAACCTTTCTCAAGACCCAGTAATACCACTTTTGAATCTATATCCAAGGGATGTTCGATCGTGCCACAAGGACATGTGCTCAACTATGTTCATAGCAGCTTTGTTTGTCATAGCCAGAACCTGGAAAAAAACTAAAAGCCCCTTGACAGAAGAATGGATAAGGAAAATGTGCTACATTTACACAATGGAGTACTACACAGCAGAAAAAATAACGACATCTTGAATATTGCAGGAAAATGGATGGAGCTAGAAAACATTATTTTGAGTGAAGTGACCCAGACACAGAAAGACAATTATCACATGTCCTCACTCATAGGTGGCTTTTAAACATAAAGTAAAGAAAACCACAACCCCAGAGAACTTAGACAACAATGAAGACACTAAGAGACACTTACATAGATCTAATCTACATAGGAAATAGAAAAAGACAAGATCTCCTGAGTAAATTGGGAGCATGGGGACCTTGGGGGATGATTGAAGAGGAGAGGAAAGGCAAGGAGAAATGTAGAGCTCAATAAAAATCAATTAAAAAATAACACCCAACCATTTTTGAAGATGTGACCCCTGGAATGCTGTCATGGGTACATACATATAGCTTGATTTGTTTGTCTTTAGGAGCCTCAGGAGTTCCTTTAACTTCTCAGGCTGACCTGAGATTTTTGGTGGTAGGGCTGAAAGGAATTTTTGGGCAAGTTGATATTATAGAGACAACTTTTATGTAAGTATGAGAGCTAGAAGGAAAAATGCTCAAAACTATGATAGATACTTCAGAGATAAGGAAGCAAAGGTGAGAGAACTAAAAGAGATAGAAGTCACTTTAGGAGTCATCTTTAGCTTTGTCGTAAGTGTCCACCTGGTCAGCCATCTCCCCACACTAGAGTTTTCTTGATGCATCCTGTACACCACAAAGATCATGTAACACTCATAAGAGTCTGTGACTGACAATTCCTCCAAATTCACTTCTGACAATCAAAGCATCATTTCTTGTCCTTTTAACTAAGACCAAATGTCATGACCAGCTGCTCACTCCTACCCCTCCTCCTCTTTTCCTTTCTAGTTATCCATGGTACAAATTTCTCAGGATGTAAAAGTAACCACCCAAGAATTAAAGCCCTCATATTGGCAAGATACACAACCAAACTTATTCTTACATCCTTACCTCAGTGCCCTCATCTCCCTTGCCATTTCTACCTGGTGTTTTTTCAGCCATCTCTGATGGTGTTTACCTTTGTAATCCCCCTGCCACACTCAGGTCTGTCACTAATAACTCTAATCCCTTTCAGGGATTTGAACACAGTGCAGGTGTTTTTCTGAGAAGATGTCTAATCTCCATGCAGACACTGTCACTGCACTAAAGAAGTGCAGATAAAGAGGTGAAATGATAATCACCTCCCAGCAGGATGACATCACTGTGTGCCAAGCCTTTATCTCAGGAATGAAATGTCTTCCTGGGCACACGCTCTGAGTGTGACCAAGGTGTCTGCCACCCCAGTGGACATATTTGGTAAGTTGTTCCTTTCTTTCCTCATAGTTTGTTTTATGTATGGAACTGTCTTAAGAAATATGGCATAGATACACAAATTTTTTGAGACATGTTCTAGGAATGTTGTCCAGAACTAACCAGGAGCCAAAGAGCTAATATGATTCATTTGTTCTAGCCTATATGTGTGCATGACTAGTTAGAATAACTAAAACATTTGTGGTAGCATGCTGTCCTCAGCTGCCTCTGTGAACATGCCTCTGAGTGTTTTCTGTAGCACCCGCGCTACTATACACTCTCCCTTTATTTTTGGTCTTTAGCAGCAGAATGAATCATATTATTTCATTAATTTTATTTTATGTACCCTTTCACAAATATGATAAAAAATATAGTAAAAAAAATCTGACCAAAACATTTCCAAGATTCTGGGGCAGGAAGAATTAAGGTCCTCAGATACATTACCTGTGACTCTAACATGTCACCAGAGTGACCATGCCTTCATAGCTCTCCATCCACTATATCCACCTCCTGCCCAGTGGGTTTCCAAGGCTGCCACCCAATCAGAGTCTGCTCCCGACCAGCAGACCTGAGAAGGACCATTTTCCTGTTCTTATTCTAGGAGATGTGTCCAGTTTATTTCTAGCTTGTGTCTCCACAGGGAATATTTTAACACAGAAAAGGAGGGATGTATTTGTGCTTCCGGGAGTGATTGCAGTTATTAAATGACACAGGGATCTGGGATCTTAGCAGGTCCCAGACTGAGATGCTGTCTGTTTTGGTGTGTTGTTCTAGTGCCCATACTTCATTCCTCAGGACATCATGACAACATTGTTGTGTTGTGTTATTCTAGTGCCCAGACTTTGTTCCTTGGAATATTGTGACAAGATATTTGTACACATACTGAAGTGTTCTTTTCTTTCTCATTCCCCCCTTTTACCCCAACATCTGTAACACTGAAAATGATCTGTTGTTTAGGTTATGGGAAGTAGTTTTTTTGACAATACGAGAAAATGATCTTGGAGCCTCATGTGACTGGATAAGCATCCTATCATCGAGCTACATGCCTAGCCCTTTAAGAAATTCTGTCACAAACATATTTTATTTTCAGAATATTCTGTTTTAACTCCTCTATCCTTTATCCAGATTGTAGCATTTTCTGAAACCTAATGATTGTTATGTAGGTTATTAGTATAATACCAGTAATTTTTAAACACATAAAAAATTTACTATATGTTTTCCTTTGGGTTCACCTTCTTATTTAGCTTCTCTAGGATCACAAATTATATGCTCAATGTCCTTTAGGACAATGGCACTAGGTTTCGATCCTAATACATGAACTGGCTGTGTGGGAGCCTAGACTGTTTGGATGCTCACCTTCCTGGTCCTGGATAGAAGTGGGAGGACCTTGGACTTCCCGCAGGGCAGGGAACCTGGACTGCTCATCATTCTAGAGGGGGAGGGGGAATGCAGTGGGGGAGAGGGGGAGAGGGGTAGCGGAGTGAGGGGAGGGGGAGAAGTGTGGGAGGAGGGGGAGGGAAATGGGAAACAGGGAGGAGGTGGTAATTTTCCAAAACAATAAATAAAAAAATTACAAAATATTGTTTTTAAAAGTTTTAGATTTTTTATTTTATTTTCTGTGTGTGAATGTTTTGCCTGTAAAAGTGTCTGAGTACCTTGTATGCGCTGGGTGTCCATAGATATCAAATGAGATAACTGAAGTCTCTGGACGGTTGTGACCCCACTGCTTGGGATATGAGGTTGTAGCCCCTGCAGAGACAACAGAGATTTTAACCGCTGGACTGTCTCCTTGATTTCTAACTACAGTTCTTTCTTTTTGAAAAAGATGTTTACCTTTCAGATTTTAGTTTAATTATAACATTTCTTCCTTTCCTTTCCTCCTTCCCAACCCTCCTATGTGCCCTCAACACTCTCCTTCAACTCAAGAACTCTTTCAGTCTTGTCTTGATGAATATGAATTTAGAAAAAAATGCATTTTAGATTATTTTTTCTATCATTTTTTCTTTTGTGGGAGGTGTATGTTGCTTTGACTGTTCATTTGTTTTGAGATATGGATTCATTGTATAATCTTGGATAGCCAGAAGCTGCTGTGTATTGTAGGCTAACATTCATCTCAGAGATTCACTTGCCTCTGCCTCCTGAGTGCTGGATTAAAGGTGCTCCTCTTTATGCCTGGCTGGTTACTTTTTAAAGTAATCCTTTATATTTATGAGTTAGATTCCATACAACGTTTAGTAGTATGTGTTTAAGAAAAATCTACATTTTGTATTTTAATGTTCATATTTCTTTAAATTTAAATTTATGTTTGTGTACATTTCTGTGTATCTTTGTGTGGATTTGAAGCTGAAAGTTCAGTGCCAATGAAACCCAGAAAAGTGCATTGAATCCATGGAAGCTGGAGTCACAGGAGGTTGTGAACTGCATAAGGTGGGTACTGGAAACCAAACCTGGATCCTCTGGTTGAGGATCAACTGAGCAATCCCTCCAGTCCCATTTAAACATCATAAGTTTATTTCTGTTTGTGTGTGTATGTATGCAGTTGATATGTTTTGAATATGGAGACCAGAAGAAAACTTGGAAGAATTTGTCCTCTTTTGCCACTATATGGGTCCCATAGAATAAACAGTCCTCCTAGATATGCTTCTAATCTAAACAAGAAGATAGGCTGTGGTGATCTGGCTGTGATGGCTTTGCATGGTTTACAGATTCACACAGGGGTTTTTTATTTAAGTTTATTTATTTATTTTTACTCGTGTGATGCATGTTTACCAGCATGAGGTTGTGTGCACCATGTGCATTCAGGAGTCCACGGAGGTCAGAAGAGGAAGTTGGATCTCCTAGAACTGGAGTTCAGGCAGTTGTGAGACACCATGTGGATACTGGACATCAAACCAAGACCCTCTGCTTGAGTGGTCACTCCTCTTAGCCTCCTCTCAAGGTCCCAGCAAGAACTAATTTTACAGGTTATGGTTTATTCTGACTTTTGAAAGATACACATACAGAGGGGCCTACTTCAAATCTGCCATTTGTCTCATTAGTCAATAACGGTGTTTCCTCAAAGGGAGTCAGCAAACAGGACTTCCTCATCAGGCAAGGCAGACTGCACACAGTTCCCCTCAGTCTTCCCGTGACTGAGGTAGAGAACTGCCAGTTTTCCTGTCTATAAATAATGCGGTAAGAAGTCCCTTTACATTTACAAATGATGTGTTCATAATTCACATCTAAGATGGGTTTTATGAGAAAAGACGTTTCTAGTAGTCTTAAGACAGCATATCAGTTACTTGTCTGTTTCTGTGATAAAATACCATGATTAGATGCAATTTAGAGGAGAAAAATGTTTGGTTTGAATTATAGGTCCAGAGGAATAGAGTCTCTCGTGGGATGAAGGGTGGAACCATGTTAACAGTCAGGGAAAGCAGGTGGGAGGAGGAAAATGATTGATCACATGTTCATGCACACAGGAGGAAGAGAGAGAACAGCAAGTGGGACCAGCTTATTCACAGTCAATGTTGGCTTCTCCCTCCCAGTGATGGACTTCATCTAGTAAGGCTCCACCTCCTAAATGCTGCATAAGCTTCCCAAACAGCGCCACCAATTGGGGTGAACTATACAAATACCATAATCTACAGAGGATATTTCTCATTCAAACAACCACAAGTAACAATCCATTTCTGAATTGCTCTGGTTCAAATAAAGCAAAGTATAGTGCCTCTTAGGAATGGATGCATTAGTTTCCATTAACTCAAACTGGGGAATGATGTTCCTCATTCAGACCACTGTTGGAATCCTAGCCAATTCCTTCCTCTTTCATCTGTATAACTTTCCATTGTTCACTGCACAAGTGGTGAGACCCATGAACTTGATTCTCAATCAGTTGGTCATATCAAACACTCTGGTTCTCTTCTCCAAAGGGATTCCTCAGACAGTGGCCACCTTTGGGTTGACATCTTTCCTGGGGGAGGCTGGGTGCAAACTTCTACTCTATTTCCACAGAGTAGCCAGAGGGGTCTCCCTCAGCACCACCTCCCTCCTCAGTGGCTTTCAGGCCATTAAGCTTCACCCTGATACTTTGGGGTGGCTGAACCTCAGAACTAGATCCTCAAAGTGCATTGTCACCTGCTGTTTCCTTTGCTGGATCCCACAGCTTCTGCTCAATATCCCTGTTTCTATGATCAAACCTGGTCCAAAGAATAGCAAAAACCTGAGTGCTAAAGGAATACACAGATACTGTTCCTCAACTGTGCCTGAGAGATTAACTTTCTTAATAAAAGCAGTGATTCTATCTGTAAGTGATATTATGTGTCTGGTTCTCATGGCCTGGGCCAGTGGCTCCATGGTCCTTGTCCTGCATAAACACAAGCATCGAGTTCAGCACATCCATAGCTACAGCCTCTCCCAAAGGCCTTCCCACGAGGACAGAGCCACACGCACCATTCTGATCCTGGTAACCATGTTTCTGTCCTTTTACTCTCTAGCTTCCATCTTATCATTTTGTATAACCCAGACTGTGAACCCGAGCCCTTGGCTGCTGAACACCTCTGTGCTGCTATCACTGAGCTTCCCAACACTCAGTCCCCTCGTGTTCAGTTTCAGTAATATATGTGTCCCTCATTTCTGCTGTGTCTTTTGGATAAAGAAAAACAGCCCAACTGTGGTCTCTGATGTTTAAATTCCCTCCAGGACATGTCAACTTTAATGTGCTGCTTTTTCCCAATATTTGTAGGTGCACATGCTTGTTATCTTTCATGCTTCTTTCTCTGTAACAAACTTATGATTTGGTGTTAATAAAATTGATAATTATTGTTTCATCTTTTTTTTGCTAAACTATCAAAAAGAATATATGGTGCAATATCCAAACAAATGACTATATTTTTAATCGCATATAATTGCCCTCCAAATCTCTAATGTTTGCACTCTGAAGACTCAGGTCTTTGGGTTTGGAGCTCAAGTAAATCTTCAGCTACTCAGCTAATTAGATCTTTGCCTAGGCTACATGAAGCACTGGTTTTTTTTTTAAAAAAAAATGCCATTCATTTCAGTAATTCCTTTCTGTGATGGCATGTACCTAATAATTCCATCTTTCAAGAGAAAGCAACAGGAATATCAGGAATTCAAGGTCATTCTAAGCTACATTTTGAGTTTAGACCCAAATTAGGGTACAAAAAACACTGTCTCAAGAAACAAGCTAGACCCTATCCCATAGCAATACTGACGAATATCTTTCATATTACCATAGAACCTTCATCTGGTGATGGATGGAGATAGAGACAGAGACCCACACTGGAGCACTGGACTGAGCTCCCAAGGTCCCAATGAGGAGCAGATGGAGGGAGAACACGAGCAAGGATGTCAGGACCACGGGGGGTGCACCCACCCACTGAGACAGTGGGGCTGATCTATTGGGAGCTCACCAAGGCCAGCTGGACTGTGACTGAAAAAGCATGGGATAAAACCGGACTCTCTGATCATGGCGAACAATGAGGACTGATGAGAAGCCAAGGTCAATGGCAAGGGGTTTTGATCCTACTTCATGTTCCGGCTTGGTGGGAGCCTAGCCAGTTTGGATGTTCACCTTCCTAGACATGGACGGAGGGGGGAGGACCTTGGACTTTCCACAGGGCAGGGAACCATGACTGCTCTTTGGATTAGAGAGGGAGGGGGAGAGGAGTGGGGGGAGGGGGAGAAGAGTGAGGGGAGGGGGAGGGAAATGGGAGGCTGGGAGGAGGCGGAAACTTTTTTTTCTTATTCTCAATAAAAAAAAAGAAACAAGCTAGCAAGCAAATCAGAACAATTCCCAAATTTAGCTGTTACACTTTAAGCCAGAGAACTAAAAGAAAGGACCCAAAAAGAATTCATAGGATTGTCCCAGTAGCCAGGAGTTGGAAACAACATAAATGCTAAAGGATGGAAGAATAGAATAACTGATGTGGGAGGGTCATCTATATATCTGTTGTTTTCATTGGTTAATTAATAAAGAAACTGCTTGGCCTTTGTTAGGCCAGCCCTTAGGTGGGTGGAGTAGACAGAATAGAATTCTGGGAGAAAGAAAGCCCAGTCAGGCAGTTGCCATAGCTCTCTTCTCCAAGATGGAAGCAGGTTAAGATCCTTCCTTGTAAGCTACCACCTTGTGGTGCTACACAGATTATTAGAAATGGGTTAATCAAGATGTGAGAGTTAGCCAGTAAGAGGCTAGAGCTAATGGGCCAAACAGTGTTTAAAAGAATACAATTTGTGTGTAATTATTTCGGGTGTAAAGCTAGCTGGGTGGCAGGACGCAGCCTGCTGTCCTTACAAAAAATAACAAATTAATATTTACATAGAATGCATGACTGACTTTAATCTAGGTGTAATAAGCCTGACCAAAGCTAACTAGATAACCCTATGGACATAGTCACTTAAAATGTAATTATCAAGACAAAATATAAATAAATCAGTGGATCAACAGAGCTGAGAGGAATAGGGATTAGAACATCAGTGTTTAGTGAACACATTTCCTTTTCTGCTTGATGTAAAATTTCAGGCCTGGATGGCTGTGATGACCTGACAGTACAAACAATGTTCTTTGAATGCAATTGGCAAATTATAACACTTCACATTATGTATATTTTACCACAATACATATGCCACCAATTAATAATAATAAATTCAAAGGTGACTGTAATCGTATGTTGGTAAGGGGCTCATCTCCTTTTGACAGAATATAGTGAGACACACGTGGGAAGACCTCTCAATGCAAATGAAATCATTGTCACCACCCCATTTCTGTCACTCAACTTATTGTTCAAAACACAGTTTATTCTAGTTCATAGATGAAGAAGGACACTGGAGAAGAGAGAGAAGTCTCATTCTTTCCTTTGACTTCCACATTCCTCAAAGGTCAGGACTCCTTCAGTGCAGATGTGAGCACCACCTGTGGTGATGCAAACCTGCCATTCTCTGTTCCTCTTTAATCTGCCAGCAGTTTTCTCTCACGTTTGGGTCTTGTATTTTGTTCATGGATTGTTGATCTACGTGCCTGCTTTTGTGCCAGTACTATGCTGTGGTTTTTTTTCTATTTATAAATAGTTCTGTAAGCTTGACATCTTTAATGGTAATTCCTCCAGATTTGTTCTTTTTGCTCAGGATTATTCTGGTAATTCAGGAACTTTCGTGGTTCCATCTGAATTTTAGATTGTTTTCCTGTTCCTGTGAAGAGTGTTGTGGAGGTTTTTATTAGGATTGTATTGTGCCTGTAACTTTATTTGGAAGGAGGGTCATTTTCACAATATATTTTTACTAATCTGTGACCATAGGAGGTTGTCTCATCTTCTTGTGTCTTTTTGTACCTCTTCCATCAGAGATTTAAAATGTCACTGTTAGCGGCCTTTCACCTGCTTGTTAGGATTACTCCTAGAATAATAGCAGCAGTAGCGTACAGAAGCCATGTTTAGCAGTATGGATCAGTCAAAAGAAAGGGAAAACCAACATCAATTCTTTTTTTAAAAAACAATATTTTACATACCAACCACAGTTCCCCCTCCCTCCCTCCTTCCATTCTGCCCTCCCATGCCCATTTACTCCTCAGAGAGGATATGGTCTCCCATGTGGAGTCAATTAAGACTGGAGGGACAAAGTCCCTCTCCACTGCATTAAGGTTGAACATAGGGAATGGGTCTAAAATGTCAGTTCATGCACCAATCCTTGTCTCACTACCATAGGCCCCACAAACAGATGAAGCCACAAAATTGTTACCCACATTCAGAGGGTCTCATTCTGCCCCTTGCATGCTCCCCAGCTGTCAGTCCAGAGTCCATGAGCTCTCACTAGCACAGATCAACTGTCTCTGTGGCTTACACATCAAGATCTTGACCCCGCCCCCTGCTCATATAATCCCTCCTCACTTTCTTTGACTGGACTCCAGGAATTCAGCCCAGTGCTTTGCTGTGGATCTCTGCATCTGTTTCCACCAGTTACTGGATAGAGGTTCTATGCTGCCAATTATGGTAGTCAGCAATATGATTACAGGAGAAGGCCAGTTCAGGCACCATTTCTATTATTGTTAAGAATCTTATCTGGGGTCATACTTACGGATACTGGAGTTTTCTCTAGCACCAGTTTTCTCCCTAACCCCATAATGGTTGCCTCTATCAACATGTCTCTTTCATTTATCTCCCTCTCAGTCTCTCCCCAAGTCAACCATCCCATTCCCTAGTGTTCTCATCCCCATTTCCCTCCCCTTTTCCTCTTGCATCAAGGTTACCCAGGAGATCAATCTACTTCCCCTTCCTAAGGCAAACCATAGGTGTGCCTCTTTGGGTCCTCCTTATTACCTAGCTTCTATGGGGCTGTGGATTGTAGCCTGGTTAACCTTTGTGAGCATCTAATATCCAGTTATGAGTGAGTACTTACTTTGCTTGTCTTTCTGGAATCTTGGTTACCTCACTCAAGATGATTTTTTTATTACTCCAACCAATAGCCTGCTAATTTCTTGATGTCATTGTCCACCAGAGCTGACTAATATTCCATTGTGTAAATATACCACATTTTTTTCATCTATTCTTCAGTTGAGCGGCATCTAGGTTTTTTTCAGGTTCTGGCTATTATGAATAATTCTACTATGGACAACTTGATTAAGTGTCCTTGTAATGTGATTGAGCATCCTTTGGGTATATGCCCAAGAATGGTATTGCTGAGTCTTGAGGTAGATTGATCCCCAGTTTTCTGAGAAACTGTTACACTGATTTCCAAAGTGGCTGTACAAGATTTTACTCTCATCAGCAGTAGAGGAGTATTCCCCTTACATAAGCTGCCATCAGTGTTTTTTATCTTAGCCATTCTGACTGCTGTAAGATGGTATCTCAGAGTCCTTTTGAGTTGAATTTTCCTGATTACTAAGGATGTTGAACAATTCCTTAGGTATCTTTCAGCCATTTGAAATTCTTATGCTTAGAATTATCTGTTTAGATATATATATACCCATTTTTTGTCAGCATCATTTTTATTGTTTTATAAATAATATCATTCAAAATTTCCACTTACTCCCCTCCTCCCATTTCCCACCCGCTCCTCACTCCCCCTCACTCCTCCCCCTCCAGTCCTAAGAGAGGATAGGATACCCTGCCCTGTGGGAAGTCCAAGGCCCTCCCCCCTCCATCCAGGCTTAGAAAGGTATGCATCCAAACAGACTAGAATCCCAAAAAGTCAGTACATGCAGTAGAGACAGATCCCAGGGCCATTATCATTGACTTCTCAGTCAGCCCCCATTGTCAGTCACAATCAGAGAGTCCAGTTTGATTACATGCTCGTTCAGTTCCTGTCCAGCTGGCTTTGGTGAGCTCCCATTAGATCAAGCACACCGTCTCAGTGAGTAGATGCACCCCTCGTGGTCCTGACTTCCTTGCTCATCTTCTCCCTCCTTCTGCTTTTCAACTTGACCTTGGGAGCTTAGTTCAGTGCTCTGATGTGGTTCTCTGTCTCTATCTCCATCCATTGATGGATGAAGGTTCTATAGTGATATTCAAGATAGTCATCAGTGTGACTATGGGAAGAGGCCAGTTCAGGCACCATCTTCTCTACTGCCCAAGGATCTAGTTGGGGACATCCCCATGGACACCTGGGAACTCCTATAGAGCCAAATCTATAGAGTAGATAACAGGAAATAATCAAATTGAGAACTGAAATCAATGAAATATAAACAAAGAGAACAATACAAAGAATCAATGAAATGAAGAGAGGGTTCTTCAAGAGATCAACAACTTAGACAAACCCTTATCCAAAATAAACAAAAGGCAAAGAAAGAATATCTTAATTAACAAAATCAAAAATAAAAATGGGAACATAACATAACAGCAGATATTGAAGAAATGCAGAGAATCTTCAGGTCATACTCCAAAAAAAAAAAAACTTGTACTCCACAAAATTAGAAAATCTAAAAGAAATGGACAGTTTTCTGGATAGGTAATGCATACCAAAATTAAATCAAGACCAGATAAACAATTTAATTAGAATTGTAACACCTAAAGAAATAGAAGCAGTCACTAAAAATTTCTCAAATAAAAAAGAAAAACCTAACACCAGATAGTTTCAGCACAGATTTCTACAAGAACTGAAAAGAATAATTAATACCAATACTCCTCAAATTGTTCCACACAATAAAAACATAGAAACATTGCCAAACTCTTCTTAAGAAATGAGAGTAACCCTGATACCCAAACCACACAAACAACTAAGAAAGAGAATTGCAGGCCAATTTCCCTCAAAATCATTGAAGCAAAAATACTCAATAATATACTGACAAATTGAATCCAAGAACATATCAAGACAATCCTCTACTGTGATCAAGTTGGCTTCATCTCAGAGATGCAGGGATGGTTAAGCATATGAAATCCGTCAATGTAATCCACCATATAAACAAAACAAACAAAAAAGTGATCATCTCATTAGATAATGAAAAAGTCTTTAACAAAATCTAGCACCCCTTCAAGACAAAGGTCTTGGAAGATCAGAGATACAAGAAAAATAATAAAAATAATAAAAGCAATTTACAGCAAGCTGACAGCAAACACCAAAATAAATGGAGAGAAACTCAAAGTGAAATATCTAAAATCAGGAACAAGACAAGGCTGTCCACTCTCTTCATATCTATTCAATATAGTACTCAAAGTTCTAGCTAGATAAATAAAACAACAAAAAAGAGATAAAAAAAACTTGAGAGGAAAAAGTCAAGCTTCCACTATTTGCAGATGATATGATAGTATACATAAGTTACCCCAAAAATTCTACCTTCAGCTGAAAAACACCTTCAGTAATATGGCTAGATACAAAATTAACTCAAAAAAATCACCCCTCAGGACCACGAGGGGCTGCACCCACCCACTGTGACTGTGGAACTGATCTATTGGGAGCTCACCAAGGCCAGCAGGACTGGGACTGAATAAGCATGGGATGAAACCGGACTTTCTGAACGTGGCGGACAATGAAGGCTGATGAGAAGCCAAGGACAATGGCACTAGGTTTCGATCCTAATACATGAACTGGCTTTGTGGGAGCCTAGCCTGTTTGGATGCTCACCTTCCTGGTCCTGGATAGAAGTGGGAGGACCTTGGACTTCACTCAGGGCAGGGAATCTGGACTGCTCTTCATTCTAGAGGAGGAGGGGGAGGGAAATGGGAAACGGGGAGTAGGCGGAAATTTTTTTTGCAACAACTAAAAAAAATATAAAATAAAAAATCAGTAGCCTTCCTATACACAAATGATAACCTGACTTAGAAAGAAATCAGAACTCAAGAAACTAGACACCAAAATACAAAATAATAAATTTTAAAAATGGGATACAGATCTAAACAGAGAATTCTCAACAGAAAAATCTCAAATGACTGAAAGACATTTAAGGAATTGCTCAACATCCTTAGTAATCAGGGAAATGCAACTCAAAGTGACTCTGAGATACCATCTTGCACCTGTCAGAATGACTAAGATCAAAATTGCTACGGACAGCTTATGCTGGAGAGGAACGTCCCTCCATTGCTGGTGGTTGTGCAAACTTGTACAGCCACTTTGGAAATCAGTATGGCATTTTCTCAAAAAATAAAAAAATGGGAATTAATCTACCACAGGACCCAGCAATACCTCTATTGGGCATATACCCAAAAGATGCTCAATCATACCACAAGGACATTTGTTCAACTATATTCATAGCAGCATTATTTGTAATAACCAGAACCTGGAAACAACCTAGATGTCCCTCAACTGAAAAATGGATATGAAAATGTGATACATTATACTAAGGAGCTGTAAAAAATTAATTAATTAACTAATTAATTAATTAAACACTGATAGCATGAAATTTGCAGGCAAATGGATGGAATTAGAAAAACTCATCCTGAGTGAGGTACCCCAGACTTCAGAAAGATGAACTAGGTATGTAATCACTCATAAGTGGATATTAGATGTAAAACAAAGGATAACTATAGCTGAATATTTAGGGGGCCAGCCCTCAGAACTCAGCACCAGGGTATGCAAAGAAAATCCACGAATGCAGTGGGGACTAGGCTTTTCTACCTGAGGGGTAAATAAGGAAACACACACTTTCTTCTGGTAACCTAAGAAAAAAGGAACAAGTACACACTTTCCTTTACTATAACTTAAATAGTCTCTCTTTCTTGACAATCTCTCTTTACATACAAAGGTTTCTCTCCTGCCCAGTTACATATTTCAGTGTTCACTTACATCTCTTCTCACATGACTACACAACTTCCTTTTGTATACATTTCTCCTCTACATCTGGTCTATACAGCCCCATTTTTCTTGCCTCCACCCAGTTACAAATCTCCACACAGCCACAGCTACCCATCTCATTTACATATCCACTCACCATACAGCACTTCCCACAATCACCAAGCACAGCTCCTCGGTGTGGCGGCAGCTCCTTCGTACAACTTTCTCACACTCATGCACACCATACTTCTACATCCATCATTCGTTCTTTGCTCACTCACTTTCACTCACTCATTCTCCCATAGTTCTCTCATGCTTTTCCTTCTCCTCCTTCCTCTTCTTCATCTTTCTCACTTCTCTATCCCACAGCAGCCTCTCTCAAACCTGCCACTCCTCTCTGCTGCCTCTGCCTCTCTCTCTGCTTGGCCTCTCTGCTCCGCTGCTCTTCCCCTCTGCTGTCCGCCTCACTGCATCTCCGCCCTTGGCGGCCCCTGCCTTGCTGCCTTCTCTCTGCTGCCACTCCCTTTACAGTCAAACTTTGGACAATTGTAGGTTGTTTTACAGAATACTACTCAAACTCAAAATATAAGTTAAGTCGCGTAGTTTGTCTCAGACTAGGAATGTCACAATGTCCCACGCACATAGTTCTTATTGGTGAGGGTTGCCAGACAGAAAATGACATTGGAAATCAAGACTTAGCAATAACAATTAGTTAGTGGGACCTTGAACCTGAGACTGGGACTACTGGCAGACTAAAGTTTCCAAGTTGGCTTTGAATCAACAAAACAACACCTGGGATATTGATCTTGTATATTTGTCTCTAGGGGCAACAAGATAGTATCTCTAGGGACAACCAGCCTGCTTTGAATCTGCTGAATGTGCAAAGGCTGCTTTAGTAGCCGAGAAATCTCCTGTGTCAGACTGTTATGTCTAGTATTATTTCCTAGTATTATTTATGTTCATCAATATTATATAACTTAAGCAGAATCATCCTCTATATCATGCACAGCTGTATGTGTGCCAAATAGATGGGACATGCACATGAAATAAACACTTAAGCAGTGGCAATACATGAAAAGCTGTTTTTAGGGAAGAAATAAAGTTCCTAAGGGAGAAATGAAGTAACCCATGAGAGAAATTACAGACAGGAGTGAGTGGTTTCCACAATCAGTGACCCCCACAGCTTTTCCAGATGAGGCTCCCCACCAGGGAATCATGTGTCCAATGGGTTGACTATTTGTCACCTGCTGTATACTCCCATGGCAACTCTTTACAGATAACCAGGCTACAATCCACAGTCCCATAGAAGCTGGGTAACAAGGAGGACCCTCGGGATAGATATGGATTCCCCAAAGAAGGGGAAATAGATTAGATCTCCTGGGTAAACTAGGTGAGTTGGAAGGGATGCAATGGGAGATTAGAACATGAGGGAAGAGGATGGTCAAGTTGGGGTAGAGACTGAGAGGGAGGGCAATGAAAGAGACTTGTTGATAGAGGGAGCCATTATGGGGTTAGGAAGAAACCTGGTGCTAAAGAAAATAAGAGGAATCCATAAGAATGACCCAAGCCAAGATGCCGAGCAAAAGTGGAGAGGGTGCCTGAACTGGCCTTCTCCTGTAATCAGATTGGTGATACCTAATTGGCATCAAAGAACCTTCTTCTTTCAGTAACTTGTGGAAACAGATGCAGAGTTCCACATTTAAGCACTATGCCAAGCTCCTGGGTCTAGTCAAAGGGAGGGAGAAATGATTATATGAACAAGACAAGGGGGTCAATATCATAACAGGGAAACCCACAGAAACAGCTGACCCAAGCTAGTGTGAGCTCATGGACTCTGGACTGACCACTGGGGAGCATGAAAGGGACTGAATGAGACCTTCTGTATGTAGGGGACAGTTTTGTGACTTGAGCTGTTTGTGGGACCTGTGGTAGTGGGACCAGGATTTATCCAATCCTAACATAGTGTGAGCAGGTAGTGAGACCAAGTAGTGGGACCAGGATTTATTCAAAACTGGCCTTTTCCCTATGGTGGGATAACCTGCTCAACTTTAATGCAGTGGGGAGGGTTTGATCCTGCCTCAATGTGATATTCTAGGCTTAATTGACTCCCCATGGGAGTCCTTACCCTCTCTGAGGAATGCATGGGCATGGGAGGGAGAACTGTGGTGGGTATATAAAATAATTTTTTAAAAAGAAAAAATTGTTGGTTTTCCCTTTCTTTTGACTGATCCATCCTGCTAAACATGGCTTCCGTGCTCTACGGCTGCTATTATTCTAGGAATAATCCTAACAAGGAGGTGAAAAGCTTCTGATGAAAGAGATAGAAAAAGACACAAGAAGATGTGTTGAAATAAGGAGCGGCAGGGCTGCGTCCCCAACACCCCGGCTGCTTGGCTAGCTTATGCCCGAAATAACAACACACAGACTGTATTCATTTAAGAACTGCTTGGCCCATGAACTCTAGCCCTTACAGGCTAATTCTCGCACCTGGACTAGCCCATTTCTAATGATGTGTGTAAGCACCCCAAGGTGCGCTTACCGGGAAGAGTCTAGCCTATGTCCAGTCCATCCTGGTCGGAGGAGCTTCATTGCGTGCATCTGCCAGGGAGAGCTGAGCATGGCATCTCTGCCCCAGAGCAGAGCAGAGTCTGACTTCACTTCCTCTTCCACCCAGCATCCTATTCTGTTTATTCCGCCCACCTATGTTCTAAGCTATGAGGCCAAGCAGTTGGTTTATTATTACTTAACCAATGAAATCAACAGATTGATATATGACACTCCCACATCAAAGATGAGAAAACCTACGGTCACAGATTAGTAAAAATATATTGTGAAAATGACCCTCCTTCCAAAATAAAGTTACAGGCTCAATGCAATCCTAATAAAAAACCTCCACAACACTCTTCACAGGAACAGGAAAACAATCTAAAATTCAGATGGAACCACGAAAGTTCCTGAATTACCAGAATAATCCTGAGCAAAAAGAACAAATCTGGAGGAATTAAATTGACATTTAAAGATGTCAAGCTTACAGAACTATTTATAAATAGAAAAAAAAACCACAGCATAGTACTGGCACAAAAGCAGGCACATAGATCAACAATCCATGAACAAAATACAAGACCCAAACGTGAGAGAAAACTGCTGGCAGATTAAAGAGGAACAGAGAATGGCAGGTTTGCATCACCACAGGTGGTGCTCACATCTGCACTGAAGGAGTCCTGACCTTTGAGGAATGTGGAAGTCAAAGGAAAGAATGAGACTTCTCTCTCTTCTCCAGTGTCCTTCTTCATCTATGAACTAGAATAAACTGTGTTTTGAACAATAAGTTGAGTGACCAAAATCCAGCAGCAGTTTCTACAGAGATGGAGTTATGCAGAAATGGGGTGGTGACAATGGTTTCATTTGCATTGAGAGGTCTTCCCAAGTGTCTCACTATCTTCTGTCAACAGGAGATGAGGCCCTCTCAAACAGATGATTCCATTCAACTTTCAACAAGTTATGAATTGGTGGCATTTTTACTGTGGTCAAATATACAGAACTTAAAGTGCAATATTTTGCCAATGTCATTCAAATTGTGCGGCTTTAAGCACATTCTTTTTTCTGTGGTATCTTCGCAGCCCTCCAGCCCTGAAATTTTACATCATGCAGAACTCCACTGAGTTATCCAGTTAGCTTTTCTCAGGATTGTTGCCCTTGGATTAATGTCAGTTCATGCATTCTATGTGAATCCAATTTGTTGTTCTATTCTTCCATCCTTTGGCATTTCTGTTGTTTCCTGCTCCTGGCTAACCCTGTGAACTCTGCTTGGGTTTCTTTAAATTCTCTGGATTAGAGTGGGACAGCTGGATTTGGCTATTTTTGTTTGTTTGCTTGTTTGTCTCTTGAGATAGTGTTTCCTTACCCTAAATTAGGCTTGAATTCTGTGCCTAGCTTAGAAAGACCTTGAATTCCTGCTCTCCTATTGCTTTCTCTTGAGAGCTGGAAGTATAGATGCCTGCCATCACAGCAAAGAATTACTGAAATGAATGGCAATGTTTTTAAAGACAGTGTTTCATGTAGGCTACCCTGAGATCAAGCTGACTAAGTAGCTGAGGATGTACTTGAACTCCAATTCCAATAGCCTGAGTCTTTGGAATGCAAACATTAGAGATTAATTTATTTAAAGAAAGGGTAATTATATAAGATTAAAAAATGAATAGTCATTTGTTTATCTTTTATACCGTGTTCAATTTTTGATAGTCTAGCAAGAAAGATTAAGCAATAATTATCATTTTTATTAACATTAAGTCTCTAATTTTCTACAGAGAAACAATCATGATAACAAACATATATGCCTATAAATATTGAGAAAAAGTAAGTACATTAAAGTTGACATGCTCTGGAGGGAATTCAAACATCAGAGACCACAGTTGGACTGTTTGTTTTCTTTATCCAAAAGACACAGCAGAAATGAGGGGCACATATATTACTGAAATTGAACACGGGGGGACTGAGTGTTGGGAAGCTTAATGACAGCACCACAGAGGTGTTCAGCAGCCAAGGGCTTGGGTTCACAGTCTGGGTTATACAAAATGATAAGATGGAAGCTAGAAAGTAAAAGGACAGAAACATGGTCACCAGGATCAGGATGGTGCATGTGGCTCTGTCCTCGTGGGAAGGCCTTTGGGAGAGGCTGTGGCTATGGATGTGCTGAACTCGATGCTTGTGTTTATGCAGAACAAGGACCATGGAGCCACTGGCCCAGGCCATGAGAACCAGACACATAATATCACTTACAGATAGAATCACTGCTTTTATTAAGAAAGTTAATCTCTCAGGCACAGTTGAGGAACAGTATCTTTGTATTCCTTTAGTGATCAGGTTATTGCTATTCTTTGGACCAGGTTTGATCATAGAAACAGGGATATTGAGCAGAAGCTGTAGGATCCAGCAAAGGAAACAGCAGGTGACAATGCACTTTGAAGATCTAGTTCTGAGGTTCAGCCACCCCAAAGTATCGGGGTGAAGCTTAATGGCCTGAAAGCCACTGAGGAGGGAGGTGGTGCTGAGGGAGACCCCTCTGGCTACTCTGTGGAAATAGAGAAGAAGTTTGCACCCAGCCTCCCCCAGGAAAGATGTCAACCCAAAGGTGGCCACTGTCTGAGGAATCCCTTTGGAGAAGAGAACCAGAGTGTTTGATATGACCAACTGATTGAGAATCAAGTTTTTGGGTCTCACCACTTGTGCAGTGAACAATGGAAAGTTATACAGATGAAAGAGGAAGGAATTGGCTAGGATTCCAACAGTGGTCTGAATGAGGAATATCATTCCCCAGTTTAAGTCAATGTGAACTAATGCTTCCATTTCTAGGAGAGGTTGGAGTTTTGCTTTATTTGATTCAGTGAAATTTGGAGATGGATTTTTAACTTGAGGTTCTTTGAATGGGAAATGTCCTCCATAGATTTACGGTATTTGAGCGTTTCCTCTCCAGTTAGTGACTGTTGATGACTTCATGAGTCCTTTAGGAGATGGAGCCTTGCTGGAAGAAGTCCATCACTGGGACAGAGTGAGGGAGTCTTGAGTGCAGATGGCCCGGCCCCACTTACTGTTGTTTCTCTTGTTAGTCTTTAGTCATCCAGTTCCTTACCTTCCCCGCCTCTGTCCCTTACTGTTTGCGTACCTTCCTCCTCATGGTATATTATCTGCCTGGAGCCACAGACAAAAATAAGCTCCTTTCTCTCTCAGCTGCTTTCTGTTATAACATATCACAACCACGCACAGCAGCTAGAGTTACTCCTATCACATCTCGAAATGTCTTTTCTACCAAAGCCAATTTTTGTTGTGAATATGAGCATTAAACAGGTCTTTTGTAGGTGCCCAGTGACTTTCCAACAGCATTGTTTGTAGCAGCCCACTCGAAGCTCTCCACTCTAGTCTCTGGAAGATTCAGTGGATTGGCACTGCCCTGACAGAGTTCTGTGCAGCTATGACCTACTGAGGAAGTGCTGTTGACTGCTTCTCTTTGAGGAAACACCAAGATTTACAAAAAAAAAAAAAAAAGATTGCACAGGCATATCTCTCTCCTTTTATCTTAGAAAAGTGAAAGTAAGTCACAAATTCTAAAATTCGCCTTTGTGAGGGCCAGCAAGCAAAACAGAGAAGACACAGGGAGCCAGGCTGCCACAAAGTATCATACTTTGTTTGTGCATTTAGAATCAGGTGGCTCAGCGGATAAAGTTGTTGCCAAGCCTGACGACCTGAGTTTGATCCATGGGACCTATGTGATAGAAGAACAGGACAAAGTTGCTACAAGTCGTCCCCTGCCCTCCAAATGAACAACATGACATATGCACACACAGCCATGTATATTAACAATGTAAAATAGGGCTTGGAGTTTAAGAGCACTTCAGAGTTTTTCAGAGGACCCTAGTTTAGTTTCCAGCGCATACCTTATTAAGTTCCCAAGTCCCTGCAATTATGGCTACAAGAATTTGTATGTTTGTATGTCTCTTCTGGACTCTGTGGGCACTACACTCAGATATACAAATGTGTGCATGCATGCACACACACACATGCACAAATAAGAAGAGTAAAAATACATCTATTAAAAGAAATAAATGTAGATGTGTACTTTTTCTTAAACATGTAAAATGCCAAAACTTGTGTTAAGAATAAGTCATAAACATAAAATTAACCTTAAAAAAATAAGAATCAACCAGGCATAGTTCAATTCCAGCACTCAGGAGACAGAGAGAAACAGACGTCTGTGAGTTTGAGGCTAGCCTGATCTGCATAATGAACTCCAAGATAGCCATGGCTACGTAGTGAGACCCTGTCTCAAAAACTAATAAAGAAGCAAGCCTAACTTATCAAAGAATTCCATATTAATCTAGTGATGAGAAGTTGTTTGCATTGAGTTTAAGCAGAATTAGTTTAACATAATTCCACAGAATTCAATAATTGAATGAAATAAAAGTAAAATGTTAGGTGATAATACTGTAAAGTATTTTGCAAATACATGCTATATATTCCATATGTATCATATAAATACATAGCTTTTAAATACCTTCTCTTTTGGATTTTAGATTTTGAGACTAGGTTCTATTCTATAGCCTAGGCTGGCCCCGAGCTCCTGAGTAATCTGTCTCTATGTCTGGAGCACTGGGATTACAGGTGTGGGCAACCACACTCAGCTCAAATACCCATCTTACCAAAAGCAATCAGAACTTCTGAAAAATAAAAAAGATCTGGCTGAACATCTAAGGAGGTGGAGGAATAAATCCAGAACCTCTGCAGGGAAACCAGATGGACACAGAGAGCACTGTACATGTGTGAATGAAAAAAAAATCAGCACAGAGGGATCCTCAGAGCCAGTAAGAGTGGGGGATGTATGGCTGCATGGATGTTACAGAAAACGGTCTGAGGAGAATTCTCAGACCTGGGGAAACATACTCCATCAGGTTTTAAAGGGACACTTGCAGGCAGAATGAAGCAGATCATTTCAAACCAATAGTTCCTGGCTAGTTATGAGCAATTTTGTTACAGCCTATCTCAAAAAGTTTGTATATTCATGGTGTATTCTTAAAGATTTCCAGAGAAACCAAACTTACCAAGTTTGTTCACTAGGGTAGAAGGGGGACAGCTTACCAAGTATGTTCATTACAGCAGTAGCCACTTTGGTCACACTCAGAGCATCTGTAGAGGAGGGTGTTTCATCCCTGAGATAAAGGCTTGGTACACAGTAAGGTCATCCTACTGGGAGGTGATTATCATTTCATCCTTTAGTGCAGTGACAGTGTCTGCATGGAGATTAGAAACCTCTGAAAAACCCCTGAACTGTGCTCAAATCCCAGAAAGGGATTAGAATTATTAGGGACAGATCAGGCTAAGGGAAGGGGCTAAGGGAGAAAAACAACATCTGAGATTGCTGAAAAACACAAAGTGGAAATGACAAGGGAGATGAGGGAACTGAGGTCTAAGGAGTGAGAAGAAGTTTGTGTATCTTGCCAACTTGAGAGCTTAACTTCTTGTGTAATTATTTTTTAGTCCCGAGAAATTTACACTATGGCTACCTAGAAGAGGGAAGAGGAGACCGAGTGGGTAGGAGTGAACTGTTGGGTGTGACAACTGGCTTAGTCAAAAAACAAGAAGTTGTTGAAATAGGAGTGGCGGGGCTGCGTCCCCAACACCCCAGCCGCTTGGCTAGCTTATGCCCGAAATAACAACACACAAACTGTATTCAGTTAAACACCGCTTAGCCCATGAACTCTAGCCCTTACAGGCTAATTCTCGCACCTGGACTAGCCCATTTCTAATGAAGTGTATAAGCACCCCAAGGTGCGCTTACCGGGAAGATTCTAGCCTATGTCCATCCTGGGTCGGAGGAGCTTCATTGTGTGCATCTGCCTGGGAGAGCGGAGCATGGCGTCTCTGCTCCAGAGAGCAGAGCTGTGGAGTCTCTCCGGGAGTAGAGCAGAGTCTGACTTCACTTCCTCTTCCGCCCAGCATCCTATTCTGTTTATTCCACCCACCTATGTTCTAAGCTATGAGGCCAAGCAGTTGGTTTATTATAATTAACCAATGAAATCAACAGATTGATATATGACACTCCCACATCAAGAAGTGACTGATGGCCTGACTGTCAGAAGTGAACTTGGAGAAGCTTTTATTTACTTCTTTCGTGGGCATAATTAGCCACATAATGTGTGTCTCATTGTCGCTCTGGGTTTACAAGATGCAGCCAGAAAAAGGCCGGACCAAGGGAGATGGCTCAACAGGTAAGGCTACTTGCCTCCAACACTGACAACCTGAGTTTATTCCCTGCAAGCCATGGGGTCAAAGGCAAGAATAGGCTCACACAAGTTGCACTTTAATCTCCACACATGAGCTGTGACATAAGCACACACATAGTAAATGAATAAGCAACTAAGTAAATTTAAAAAATTTTAAAGCTGGCAAAGACTCTGCCACCTCTCTTATGAATGGCATAGTCAAGAAAGACGGATAATGACAAGTAATGTACAAGATGTTAAAGGTACTGTAGGACAGTAAGTGCTTTACATGAAAAGACATCACATTAGAGGAGCAGGAGGGCATGGAGGAAGACTGTAGTGTAACCTGGGTGGGAGTGGGAACCCTCTTTCAGCAGCAATTATTTCAGACTAGAAGAGAACACTGGACCACCTAGATTTGGAGTTCCAGGAATTGTGAGCCGTCTGTTGTAGACGCTAGGAACTGAAATCAAATCCTCAGACATAGAACAGATGGGATACTAAAGTCGTCCATGTTGTAGCAAGAGGATCAACATGTGATACAAGCTGTAGTCGTGTTTCTTTATGAACTAGATGCCCTCGTGTTTGGTGCACAAATGTTCTGATTCCTTATATCCTATTGGTGTTTTTTTTTTTTAAAGAAGTACATAGTGTCTTTCCCTATCTGTTCTGATTAGCTTTTGTTTGAAGTCTACTTTGTTAGATATTAAAATAGCTTCATCTGCTTATTTCTTGATTGCATTTGTTTGGAGTAACTTTTTCCGGCCTTCTAAATAAGATGATGCCTGTCTTTGATGGATAAATGTGTTTCTTGGATGCAGCAGAAAGATGAGCCATGTTTTCTAATCTAATGCTAATAGTGTCTATTAATATTGGGAGTTGTAAATGTGCAGTGTTGATTCATTGTTGTTTTGTTATTTTGGTGTGAGGTTTCTTCCCTTCTTTTGACTAACTTCTTGAATTATTTAATCCGTGTGTCCTCTTGGCTTTGGTTAACCTTCTCTTCAGACTGATGTTTTCCTTTTGGAGAACTGGAATGGTAGAAGAAATACTTAAATGTTTTCATCATAAATGCTTTTCTTAATGCTATAGTCATTGAAAGGTTTGTGGGTATAGTAATCTTGACTGGTTTCTATGGTCTCTTGGAGTTTGTAGAACTTTGTTAAGAGGCTGACATTCCACCCATGACAAACCAACAATCTAGCCCATCAACATGTGAAATGATGTCCAGCACTGCTGAGGGGAATCCTCGCTTCTAAAATGATGATGTTTCTCTCTGAATATTTACTGACTAAATTGATATTGCTGCCAGCATGGTTCTCCAAGGCCAGAACTCCAACACACCACGTGAACACTGAGAAGAGTCTGGAGCCCACGATATGTTCTCCCTGATGAGAAGTGATGGTTTCACCAGAAGAAAAGCAGCAGCACAGCAAGGACTGAAGAGTATCTCTGGAAAACAGTGGTGCCCTGAGTGAGGGAGTTAGTAGCAAGGGTGGTCTAGGGAGGATGACACAAATATCAAGAAAAGTATCTGATAACCCTAAGAACATGAGTCTCAACTGGAGAACAAATTTATGTGAGAGAATCTGATTTAGGCCAGTGTATGTTTAAAACTCTACTAATATCCAACTAATGTATGTGGTCACTTTGTGATATTTATTCTTATTTTTTCTTTTTCTTGAAAATGGGGTTTTTCTCACATACTATATCCTCATTATGATTTCCCATCTCACTGTTCGTACAAGTTCATCTACCTTTCCCCTCCATTCAGGTCCATTCCCTTTCTGTCTCTCATTAGAAACCAAACAGGCTTCTACGGGATAATAATTTTTAAAATAGCAATAAATAAATAAAATAAAGTAAGTAAAAAACAAAAACTATCACATTGGGGTTGGATAAGACAGACCAACAGAAGAAAAAGAGCCTGAAGCACAGAAATCAGAGACCCACTGTTCACACACTCGGGAATCCTATAAAACACACTAAATTGGAAACCATAAGATACACCCAGAAGACCTTGTATCAACCCCTGTAATCCCTATGCATGCAGCCTCAGTCTGTGAGTGCATATGAGCCTTCAACACATTGATTTAGGCAACCTTGTTTTCTTTGTGCCCTCCATTCTCCCTGGGTCTTACACTCTTCTCATCTCTTCTGCATGGCTCCCTGGACCCTGAACAGAAGGATTTAATGGAGACATCACATTTAGGGCTGAGTGTTCCAAAGTCTCTCACTCTCTATATAATGTCTGTCTATGGGTCTCTGTATTTGTTCCCATCATCAACAGAAGGAAGTTTCTCTGATGATGGCTGACCAAGGTAATGATTGATGAATATAAAAAGAATATTATCATGAGGAGTCAATTTATTGTTACTTTTGTAGAACAGCCATATTTGGTTTTACCATAGGTCCCTGGGCTATATAGTCTCTGGTCCTTGATCACGCAAGCAGTGCTGGGCATTGGTTCCATCTTATGCAGCGTGTCTTAAGTCAAATTAGGTATTGATTGGTGCCAAGAGATGGACTCTGTCTCATCTATTTTTTTTTTTTTGGTAATTTCATTTAGATCATCTTCGTATACGCATGAATTTTAGGAAGCACCTACTTATTAGGCTTCCATACTAAACCTCAAGTGCCCCCTTAATTTCAGTTGTCTCTCCCCATATTTTCTCCTTCATCACCCTCTTACCTCCTCTTCCTATTTTATGCTCCATTCCACCACCTCCATTCATCCACAAGGACATATTCTATTTCCATTTCTTAATGAGATCTGTCTTTATCCACTAGTCCTTTACTCTATACAAAGCCTCTGTGATGCTACCAGCTGTAGCTTGATTATCACCAACTTAACAGGTAATATCCACAGATAAGTGTAGTAATAGGAGCGGCGGGGCTGCGTCCCCGGCACCCAGCCGACCGCATGGCTAGCTTATGCCCCGAAATAATTACATGGAAACTGTATTTTTTTAAACACTGCCTGGCCCATTAGTTTTCGTCTTTTATTGGCTAGCTCTTACATATTAATCTAACCCATTTCTAATAATCTGTGTAGCCCACGAGGTGGCTTACCAGGGAAGATCTTAACCTGCGTCTGTCTGGAGTGGGAGAATCATGGCGACTCTGACTTGGCTTCTTTCTCCCAGCATTCTGTTCTCTGTTTACTCCACCTATCTAAATTCTACCTTATCAGAGGGCCAAGCAGTTTCTTTATTAATTAACCAATGAAAGCAACAGATAAGATACAAGACTCACCTCCATTATTTCCCCTTTTTTTGTTTAAGCAAAAAAGAAAGGCTTTAACTTTAACATAGTAAAATTACATATAACAAAACAGTTATCAAGTAAGAATTATAGTTACAATATTTATATCTACTTTATCTTTTATCATAACTAAGGAAAACTATAACTATCCATTCTTCAACTCCATCAAAGACTCCAGAAGGATATAATACTACCTAAGTAAACAAGAAATAAGAAAACTCTAGAAATGACAGGGACATCTCGGTGCCCAAAGTTCCTCTGTACTGTTGGGGCATCCATCTTCGGCCTTCAGGCCCATAGTATCCAGCAGACATTTTCATGAAGCAGGAACCCTGAAAGGCCATCTCACCTTTAGGCAAGTTCAGCAGTTCTCTCTCTGTGGGTTCTCTGTGTCCACTTTATGCAACAGTCCAGGCAAGAGCAGTTTCTTGCCCAAATGACTAACCAACTCCATAAGGAGCCTTTTCGATGCCCATCTTCCTCTTGAAGTAGATTGGTGCTGCCAGGAGCAGACATGTCTCATTATCATGAAAAGCCCTAAGTTATTAAAATATTTTAAATGCCATATTCTGCAGTCTTTGAAAGATATGAAGAATGCCTATCTAAGTGAAATATATCCCTATATATCTAGAAAATCTAATATAACTACAAACTTGACTATTATTAATGATTATCCATTAGCAACCTATATACATTACATTTTTACATGAACTACACAATTACAATACCTTAATCAAGAGTAGAAATACATATAACAAAACTGACCTTAAAATCTATACCAATGCAAATTATTCATATCTATATCATATCCCCCTTTAAATGTAAAAGAACGTTTATAAACCATATTTGGCAACATGGGCACAGTTTTTTTTCTCTCCAAACTGCTTATATATCTTTCTGCATCTTGGATACCTCACTCAGGATGATTTTTTTCTAGTTCCATCCATTTGCCTGTGAAATCGATGATGTCGTTTATAGCAACTAAGTAATATTCCATTGTGTAAATTTTCTGTATCCATTTTTTTTTGTTGAGGGACATCTAGGTTGTTTCCAATTTCTAGCTATTATTATTAGAGCAGAAATTAACATGGTTGAACAAGTGTCTTGGTAGTAGAATGAAACATCCTTTAGGTTTATTCCTAAGAGAGATATAACTGGATCTTGGGGTAGATTGATAACCATCCACAGTGTTTGTACAAGGTTGAGCTCCCACCAGCCATTCATGAGTATTGCCCTCACTCTACATACTCACTAATATAAGCTGTCACTTGTTATTCTGACAGGTATAAGAGGAAATCTCAAAATAGTTTTGATTTGCATTTTCCTGATGGTTAAGGATGTTGAACATTTCTTTAAGTGTTTCTCAGTCATTTGAATTTCCTCTTTGGAGAATTCTATCTAGATCTGTACTTCTGTTTTTTCAGTTTTTAATTGGGTGGGTTGTTATCTTGATTTGTAATTTTTAAGTTCCTTATATGTTGTGGATATTAGCCCCCTATTGGATGCATAATTGGTTAAAAATGAAAAACTATTTTCCCACACCGTAAGCTGCTACTTTGTCCAAATAACAGTGTTCTTTGCCACTCAGAAGCTTCTTCATTTCATGTGGTCCCATTTATTAATTTTGGTCTTAGTGTCTCTATTAAAGATGTTCATTTCAGAAAATCTCCTCCTGTGCTTGTGAGTGCAAGGCTACTCCCCACTTTCTCTTCTGTCAGGTTCAGTGTACATGGTTTTATGCAGAGGTCTTTGATTTATTTGCAGTTAACTTTTTGTACAGGTTTTTAAGTATGAAATATTTATATTCTTCTACAAGCATAGATCCAGTTTGACCATTTGTTGAAGATGCTACATTTTTAAAAGTGTATGTTTCTGTTTCTTTATCAAAACCTCAAGTGTCCGTAAGTATGAATTTGTGTCTGGATCTTCAGTTCAATTCCTTTGATCAATATGTCTGTCTCTGTGCTAATGCCATGCTAGGAGTTTTTTATTACTGTAACAGTATATTACAACTTGAAATCATGGATAATGATACTTCCTGAAGTTCTTTTACTGTTCAAGATTGTTTTAGCTAATCTGGCTTTTTTGTGTTTACATATGAAGCTGAAAAATTATTCTGTTGAAATCTGTAAACAATTGTGTTGGAATTTTTATGGGGGTTCCATTGATCTATAGATTGCTTTTAGTAGGATGGCCATTTATACTACATTAATCCTATCAACCCATGAACACAGACTTTTCCATCTTCTGAAAACCTCTTAAATTTCTTTCTTCAAAGACTAGAAGAAAATATTTTATCATACAAGTCTTTCATTTGCTTGGTTAGGATTACCACCAAATTATTTTACATTGTTTGTGGCTGTTGTAAAAAATGTTGTTTCCCTGATATCTTTCTTAGCATTTGTCATTGGTATATAGGAGTGTTACTGAATTTTATGAGATAACTCTGTATCCAGCTACTTTACTGAAAGTGTTTATCAGCTGAAGGAGATTCCCACTAAAATATCTTAGAGTCACTTATATATACTATCATATCATCTGCAAATGAAGATACTGTGACTTCTTCCTTTACAATTTATGTCCCTTTAATCAACTTCAGTTGCCTATTGCTCTAGCTAAGAATTCAAGTACTGTATTGAATAGGTACAGAGAAAGTGGACAGCCTTGTTTCTATTGCTGATTTTAATAAAACTGCTTTGAGTTTCTCTCTGCTTAAATTGATATTGGCTATGGGCATACTATAAACTGTATTTATTATATTGATATATGTCCATTGTATCCATAATACCTTCCGGACTTTTAACTGATGAAGTGTCGAACTTTGTCAAAGATTTTCTCTGTATCTAATGATGTGGTTTTCATTCTCATTTTGTTTATATAGTGGATTATATTTGTTGATATTCATATGTTGAGCCATCTCTTCATCTCTGAGATGAAGTCTACTTGATCATGGTGGATGATCTTTTGAATGTATTCTTGGATTTGGTTTGTAAGAATTTTATGAGAATTTTGACATCTATGTTCATAAGAGAAATTAGTCTGTAATTTTCTTTTGGGGGTCTTGATATGGTTTTAATGTAGTAGGGAGAGGAGAAAGAAGGGAGAGTCAGTGAGAAGTCATGTAGCCCTGTTGGAGACAGATGCCAGAACTTTACCTGGTAAGCCACAGCCTCATGGCAATACACAGATTAATAGAAATGGGTTAAATTAAAATATAAGTTAGCTAATAATGTGTATATTTTGCATGCAAATGGATGGAAATAGAAAACACTATCCTGAGCGAGGTAACCCAGACCCAAAAAGATGAACATGGGATGTACTCACTCATAATTGGTTTCTAGCCATAAATAAAGGTCACGGAGTGTATACCTGGTGAACCTAAAGAAGCTAAATAAGAAGGTGAACCCAAGGAAAAACATATAGTTATCCTCTTGGCTA
>NW_026068234.1:198837-290199 GCF_014885135.2 Alexandromys fortis
CTCTGATCATGGCGAACAATGAGGGCTGATGAGAAGCCAAGGACAATGGCACGGGGTTTTGATCCTACTTCATGTTCTGGCTTGGTGGGAGCCTAGCCAGTTTGGATGTTCACCTTCCTAGACATGGACGGAGGGGGGAGGACCTTGGACTTTCCACAGGGCAGGGAACCCTGACTGCTCTTTGGACTGGAGAGGGAGGGGAAGAGGAGTGGGGGGAGGGGGAGAAGGGTGGAAGGAGGGGAAGGGAAACTAGAGCTAATGGGCCAAGCAGTGATTTAATTAATACACTATCAGTGTGGTTGTTTCAGGGCTGAGCAGCTGGGGACAAGTGGCCCTCCTACAACATTTGAGTATCAGGGTGACTATGGCATCATTTAATTAATAGGTCAATGTTCCTTCTGTTACTATATCATGGAATAATCTGAAGGGAATTGTCATTAACCCTTCTTTGAAAGTATGGTAGAATTCCGCAATAAAGCCATCTGCCTCTGGACTTTATTTTTGGTTGGAAGATTTTAATGACTACTTCTATTTAATTGGGGGGTTGTAGGTCTATTTACATTGCTTATCTGATCTTGATTTAACTTTAGTAAGTAGTATGTATCAAGAAAATTATCCATTTCTTTTATATTTTTCAATTTAGTGGAATACAGGTTTTAAAGTAGGTCCTTATCATTCTCTAGATTTCCTTGATGTCTCTTTTTATGCTTCCTCTTCATTTCAGATTTTGTAAATTTGGATATTCCCCCTCCACCTTTAAGCTAATTTGAATAAGGGCATGTCAATCTTATTGACTTTTCTCAAAGAACCAAGTCTTTGTTTTATTGATTCTTTATTTTGTTTTGTTTCTATTTTATTGATTTCAGCCATGAGTTTGATTATGCCTTATCTCTACTCCTTTTGGGTGCAATTTCTTCTTTTTGTTCTAGAGCTTTCAGGTGTGCTGTTAAGTTACTAGTATAAAATCCCTTTGATTTATTATTATATAGGTACTTAAATGCTACAATTTTGCCTCTTAGAACAACTTTAATTTTGTAACATACGTTTGGGTATATTTGTATATTGACTTTCATTCTCTTGTATTCTGTTGGTTATGCTAACATCTCTGGTTCCTGCTTATTTACACAGATTTTCCATTTCCAGTATTCCCTTGATTTGTGTTTTCTTTATTGATTCTATTTCAATTTTCAAGTCTTGAACTGTTTGAACTGGTTTTTTTTAAAACCTGTTTAATTGCTTTTTCATGGTTTTATTGACTTTCTTTAAGAGGTTTACCGATTTCTTCGGATTTTTTGTTTGTCTTTTCCTCCATTTCTTTAAGGGAATTTTATATTTCTTCTTTAAAGGTCTCTATCATCTTCAGAAAGTTATATTAAAGTACATTTTCTTCTGCTTATTCTGGGTTAGAATGTTCAGGCCTACCTTTTGTAGGACCATTAGGTTCAGGTGTTGCCATATTGTTCTTTAGGTTTCCGAATGTATTCTTGCCTTGGTGCCTACCCATCTCTTCCTCCAAGGGGTGCAGTTGGGGCCCATGCATCAGGGAGTCTCTCTTCCTCCAATTGCTGCAGGTGAGGACTGTGGCTTGTGTTTACTGTTTCTCTTGGTGCAAGCATGTCTATGCCTCTGGTAGTCACTAATGTGGCTCTGAGTCCTTCTCTCCAAATGCAGTCAGAGCTAAGGCTCCAGTGGTCACAGGTGCAGTGGGCCATGGTTGCAGGTGTGGGGAGGCTGCTCTTGGGTTTCAGGTTTGGTGGTTAGCTGTGGGGCATTGGATGTTCCTCTGAGTGCTAGGGCCTGGAGATATGGATTATTCAGCTGGGAACCCAGATACCGTTCCAGGGGTATCCAGGGTCAAGGCTCCATTGGTCAGAGATGCAATGAGGGATGGCTGTGATTATGGAAAGGCTGTGCCCAGGTCTCTGGGGCTTCACTGAGTGGGCAAAGGCCATAGGATGTGCCTTCATGGGCTAAGGTCCAGAGAGATGTTCTCCCCAGCCATGAAACCAGATGTTCACCTCTCCAGAGGCAGTCAGGGCCAAGGCTCAGGTTATCAGTGATGTGGTGGTGGATGGCTGCTGGTGTGGGAATGCTGCTCCTTGGTCTCCCTGGCTTTGTTGGGTGGGGTTGGGGCACAGGATGTGTTCAAAGTGCTGGGCCCTCCAGTCGCAAACCTAAACACTCACCTCTCCAGGGTCAGCCAGGGTAAAGGCTCCACTGGTCAGAGATATAGTAGGGGATGACTGTGGGTATTGGAAGACTGCTCCCAGGTTCCTGGGACCTAGCTGTGTTGGGGTAGGGCATAAGATGTGCCTCCCGGGGCTAAGGTACAGAGAACTGGGCCCTCCAGCTATAAACCCAGACACTCATCTCTCCAGGTTCAGTCAAGATCAAGGCTCCAGTGGTCAGAGATGTGGTAGGGGATGGCTGTAGGTGTGGGCAAAGGATTGTATTTGTATATAACAAAGGAAACAATTGCCACCGTAAAGAGACTGCCTCCAGAATTAGGAGCTGTGAGAACCCATGCTGCTGCTTCTGGAAGTCTCCAATCTCCACACTGATTGGCTAGAACTTCCAACAAGGCAACCTCTTCACCCCCTCATCTGTAGAACCCAGAACCCACTCCCTGTAGCTATAGGGTTTGCCTATATGGATGTTTTATGTAAACAAAATCACACAATAGGTGTCTGGTTTCTTACACCCAGTACAATGTTTCTGTTATGAACACACATATGTGGATTATACATCAGTACTTCACCCATTTAATTGCTGAGAAATATTCCATCATATGGTTAAGTTGCAGTCTGTTTATCATTTATCAGATAATAAAACAACATTTCACTGTATAGCCCAGGCTGACTTCAAACTCATAGTCTTACTGTGACCACCTCCAAAGTATTGGGACTACTGACATATGCTCTCATGCCTGCTATATAATGCTGTTATAAACATGTACAGGTTTTGTATGGGCATATATACCTAAGAGTAGATAAGCTGGGTCATGTAGTAACTCAGTGTTTATAGGAACGACTAGACTCTTTTCTAACGCAATTTCACTCAGGATGGCAATGAATGGGAACCAACACAAAACTGCTGGGTTGTGCTTAACATTTTACTTAAAATGTACTAAATGAATTATGCAATGTACCAATAAATGTACTTAAGCACTTGGAATTTTTGGTGATATTTTGTTTTGTTTCTTGATTCTCCAGCATGAACTTTGTACATCACAATATTGTGCTGACACGTCAAAAGATTGGACTTATGTGAGACTTTCCTCTTCTGTCTTCCCACAGCTCCTTGCTACTCACAGTTTACTGCATATGTTAACTGACAATATAGCTCCTCCCATGCAGGCGAAGTTCCCTCCTCAGAGCTGAGAATCCACAGAGACGGCCCTGTCTTAATCTAATACTATATTTGTTAGAATATCCTAGAATCTTCCTGTGTAACACTGAAATAAAAGACTGGATCTGATAGAAACATCACTTAGAAAGGTTTTTTTTAATGAAAATATTGTGCTGTCACAATCGGAGGGACTCCCCCAAAGGAATAAGCTTTATTTCTGACTGGAGTCAAAGAATAAAATTCTTACAATTTGTCTTCATCATTAGTGAACCTTGGATGTTTCCTAGATTCTACTTAAGTTATAATCATTCATGGACTATCACAGTTAAGAAGCATACAAATTTATTTCCTGATATATACTTCCCACATTTACTTCTCTAGTATGTTCCTCTACAAGGAAGTAGAAGTAAGTAAGTCCTGTTCATGTTCTCAGTCATCTGTTACCCACGCAACTTTGTCTCCATATTGTCTAGCAGACACCACACTTCTGTCGTCACAGATTCTCACTGCTCTCACCCTTTTCCATTTTGTCATGACTCTCCACTGTTTCAGTATAATTGGAACTCTCTGATGTATTTTCCTGCAGAAGATTTTTCTCTCCCTTCACTTTCTTCTTCAAATTTTTTTCTTTTCTTTTTGTCTTAATAACTGAAATATAGAAATTATATTAATGAGGTTGGAGTAATTGGAAAACAGAAATGAAGACAAATGGGTGAGGGGAATCCATAAAAAAATAAAGGTATTTTCAGAGAAAAAATAAATGATCTACTAAGGAAAGTAAAAATATTTTGATTATATTTTGGGTTTTGGTTTTGGGGTTTTGCTGTTTTTGCTGTTGTTTTGGAAACAAGATCTTGCTACGCATTGCAAGCTGGCCTTGAATTCACCATCCTGCTACCACTTCCCAAGTGCTGTGATTCCAGGTGTGAGCCACCACCCTCAGCTGGAATTTGACTTTTGAAATGATTACATTCTATGTTCCAGCCTTTCAAATACCCAATAATAACTGGATAAAAAGACAATGGAAAATATTTTCTATGGGTTCCAAAGGCTGTCAGCCTCAGTAGGCATCAATTGTCACTTCTGCCTTTAGTCTGTCTCTTTGGGTCTGGACACATCAAAGCAATGAACTGTTTAAGAACAAAGTGAATGATGTTGTTGTGTTTGGACTAGACACCGAACTTTACATGTTGAACCTGAAAACCTTCACAAAATCAAGCATCCTCTCATTACAAAAACATGGCGATAAGGCCCTTCCACTGGGAGAAATGATGCCTGTTGTATGGACCTGGAACCCATTTCTACACCAGGATGAGGCAAATGGGGTGTCTGCTTGTAGATATTCCTAATGCAGGAATGGTGCACCAATAATAAGCATGTTCAGGGGAAAGTTTCGTGCAAAACTAAGTGTTTTTCCTGAATTTTGTCTTGGATTCTTGGAATCAGCTTACACTGAGAATCAAGTAACTAGACAAGTACCCATTGGGCCCTGGAGTTTGATGAAAATGGTTCATTTTTATACAAATACCCATCTTTCTTAACTCAGACTCTATTTGATTCCAGTTATATTCTTATGAAAAACCAAGCGACCATTCCCAGCCTTGATCTAAGAGGACAAAGCACCTGAGCCGATGAACTTCCCCAGCTCCTCATTCTTTGGATGTGGTTTAGAAGACTCATCCTGGCCTTCATCTTCTGAGACCTCCTCATCTAAAAGGGGAATCTCGACCTTTTCATACAACATTGCAAGCTGCTGTTGTTCCTCAGCTTTTACCAGCCGACTGGAGAAGGACAGAGATGAATGTGAGGGCAGGTTTTTTTTTTTTTTTACAGTGAATCATTCTGTTTTATAGAGAGGGTTTTTAAGTTTTATTTATATGCATGTGTATATGGGAGAAGGGAGGTGGCGTCATGTGCCTGTGAAGACCAGGGAGGAGCTCTGGATCTGGAGTTACAAGCAGTTATGGGCCTCCCAACCTGGATGCTGGAAGCTGCACTCTAGTCCTCTGCAAGAGCCTCAAGTGTTCTTAACCCTGAGCCATCACTCCAGCCACGATAATAGAATTTTTTACTCAAGAGAAATTGTTTATTTATGTTGGTAGATGGAGAACAAAGGCGAAAATGTGTATTTATGTGAGACTTCAAATTTCTGATCTGACCCAGCTGATTTATGTCAACAAATACTCTGATAGTACCAAACCTCACAACTAAAGCAGGACTGGATATAAGTGATATACTTCGACTAGATATAAAATTCAAGGAATTTACAACAGAAATCACTATCAATGCAATATGATGCAAAATAAAATTAATGTCGAGGAAGACACAAAGAACAAAATGTTAAGATTTTAAATAAATGTAAGATACTATTGACAGTTCCTTTTATAGAGCCTCTAATACCCAGGCTTGGCCCAGCATAGATCCTGTACTTAATTGGAGTTAATGAGACAGATTGATCAGCAAAGAGTTTGTCACACAAGGCTGAGGACCCAAGTTCAATCCCCAGTACCCACATAAAAAGTCATGTGTGATGGTACACACTGTCCAACACTGGACAGGCAGGCAGGCATGTTATTACCACAGCTCACTGACCACCCATCTAACCTATTGAGCTCTAGATTCTAAGAGATCTCAAGAAACAAGATGGATGGCACCTGAGAAATGACACCCAAAGTAGACCTTGGCCTACAGCCACACACAGCAACACACTCACTCACACACAGACAAAGATGTTGTTGTTTTGGAAACTGGTACTATTCTGATATTGACATTTTATAGCACTACATAAAAAAATATCATTCATCCTTGTGTTGGTTTAAATTAAAAATGACTCCCAAAGGTTCATAGGGATTGGTACTATTAGGAGGTTTGGCCTTGTTGGAGGAAGTGTGCAGAGCAGAGGGGGTGTGGGTAGAGATCAATTAAGTGTCAGACAGATTTTTTTGGAACAAGTACAGAAAGCATCCATATTCTTTGCCAAAATATCACAAGACCTGCCTCCAAACCACATATGAATATTCTTCTCATCTGAAACCTTTTGAGTTGGCCCAGACAGTTCAAATCATCCTCAGTACCACTGTCTTCCATGCCCAATAAGCCACACTTATCTAGGAAAGCATTCCACTGCCTTCCCATCCCAAAGTCCCAAAGCCCTCATTCCTCCAATCAAAAATGTTGTCTTGCTTATCACAGAAATATCCCAGTCTCTGATACCAGCTTCTGTCTTAGTTAGGGTTAATTGAAAAATTATGGGTTAACAGCTTTGGCAGAGGACATTTCAAAACAACCTAACATTGATTCTGTTGCTTAGTTATTAGTGGTCAGTACTATGCAGATCTATAATTAAATGGAGCAAGGTAAGCAAGACAAAAAATACAAAATATACAGTTTGAGAAGAAGAGGAGCACTAGGAAAGAGTTCAGAGAAAAGTCTGATGCTAAATGGAATACAGGGAGTGATGACCTCAGGGTGGGACCCCCACTAGTTATGCGTCCAACTTATGAAAAGGAACTAACGAACAGCGTAGGTCCAGGTGTGCAGTACAAGCCTTTAATCCCAGCACTCAGGAGACAGAAATAAATGGATGTCTCAGTTCAAGGCCTGCCTGGTCTACAGAGAAAGTTCCAGGACAGTCAAGCTTAGACAGCAAATGAAACCATCAAAAAGAAAAAGAAAAAGAAAACTGGTGAAGATGCAATTGAAGGAAAGAGTCTTGTTACCGCCCCCGCAGCAAACAGCAGAACTTGGCAGCTTCAGCCATGTGGTTTTGACTTAAAACTCAAGGATAGAAGAAAGGGGTTGTGGAATCTCCCTCCATGGCTAAGGAAAGCCACTGAGCCTAGGCATGTGCGAGGGGTATCCCTGCATTGGAGGCCTTTGTGTGAAGCTGTGAAGGAGAAGCCTGAACTGTTTTTGGAGACCCTAAAATGATGGAGATAACAGCACCATGGATACCTGCCAAGAAAGGTTGCTAATGGGGAATGGAGCCAGTCAAAGTGAGATAAGTGTGTTGCAGTCAACAAAGCTGAATAAAATTGGAGATCTGAAGACTATTTTGACATCAGACACAGAGATGCAGAGTTTGGAATTTGCCCAGCTGTTTGTCAATCTTGTAAAGAAACTTTCTGAGAAGAAACTTCAACCTTGAACTTTTAAACAATGGTAAGACTTTGATAGATTCTGGGGGGCTTTTGAAGTTAAACCAAATGCAGTTTTGTATTATGATATGGCCACAAGCCTATGGGGGCAAGGAGTGGAATGTGGCGGCTTGAATGAAGAAAGGCCCCCATAAGGAGTGGTACTGTTATGAGATGTGGACTTACTGGAGTAAGTGTGGCTTTGTTGGAGGAAGTATGTCACTGGGGGTGGGCTTTAAGGTTTCAAGTGCTCAAGCCAGACCCACTGTCACTCTCTCTTCCTGCTGCCTACAGTGTCCAGATTTTGAATGCTCAGCTATATCTCCAGGACCATGTCTGCGTATGTGCTTCCATACTTCCAGCCATTATAATAATGGACTACACCTCTCAACTGTAAGCCAATCCCAATTAAATACTTTCCTTTATAAGAGTTTCCATGGCCATGGTACCTCTTCACAGCAATAGAAATCCTAAGACAATCCTGGTTAGTGAATTTTTAAAACACCCCCTTAAAGTTTACAGTTGAAGTAGGGCCTTCCTCTCGCCACTGGCGGTCCAGTTCTGTAAGCAGATCTGTAGATAGCTGTTTCTGTTTGATGTGGAAATGGATGACAGTGTTTTAATTCTCCTGACAAACTTAACTGCCTAGCTCTATGAGACTTGTGTAACAAAAAACTTCTTTGATGATTAGCTTAATTGTATTCTAAAAAGCGGTGATATAGGAAAAGCAATTGTATCATCCTAGGTACAAGTTGCAAAATGGCAAAAAAACAACTTCTCACAAAATAATTCATTAACTGTATTAAAGACATTGATTCAGACAAAGTGACACATTTGTCCCAGATGAAAATTTTTATAGAATTTAAAAATACATAGGAGAAAAGATAATTATTTTAACTCAATATTTTCAAATGTTGATATGAATACAAAAAGTTTATAATAAGACAAATATCCAGAAACAATCTGTGCTTAGCATCTTGGTGCAATCCTATACTCCAAATTCAAGCCAAAGGCAGAATAACAGTAAGTTCTAGGCTAGCGTAAGCTAAATTGTGAGACCCTGTCTCAAAAAAAAAAACTTCTTCTCGAAAAAGTTTTTTAATAAATGTCTTTATTTGCTATACTCAGGAGGCCATCAACTTTAATGGAGGTTTGTACTTTCTTTGGCTATTTCTGTAGAATTCCAGGCTTAATCAGAACCACAGAATGTGGTCCAAATAGCATAATGCCACTTGGACTTAAAAGTTTCAAAATGATGATGCATTTGGAAAATCCCCACCCAATGTGATTAAAGTATGCTTATGAAATTCTCAAAAAACAAGTAAAATCATTTTAAATATTTTTAAAGATAAGAGTTTACCCCAATATCTAAATTCTAAAACTCAGTTGGCAAAATGATTGTCACCCAAGCCTGAGGTCCTGAGTTAAATCCCAGGGACCCACATAAAATATCAAGTGTGTTGGTACCCATTTGTAACCCCAACACTGTGGAGATTCTGATATTTCAGTTCCTCCTCTCTTCCTCCTCCTCCTCCTCCTTTTCCTTCTCTTCTTCCTCCTCCACATCCTCCTCCTCCTTGTCTTCTTCCCACTACTACTACTTTGCTAGCATAACAAAATAATCACATTTTGGAAGCATTGATCTGGAAGTGTAATGTGGTCATAGTAATTTAGTAATTAGAAGAAATGTCACCATCATCATCACCATCCTTTGGCACTAAATAATTTTCTTGTGTATTTCCTGCCCTATTAGTTAAGAGCAGGGGAGGTTATTTGGCATATACTTACTATATCATATAGGAGATTATGAGTCCACATATCAGGGCAATGGCAAAGGCTATACTAGAAATTGAAATTACATGAACAAGACCAGGTCTACGTGGAATTGCTTCTAAAAAAAGAAAGAAAAGAAGTTTGTTACAAAAAAGGCAGTACTTTTAGAAATGACATCCCTAATTTTTTAAAAATTAGGAAACTAATTGAAAACTAAGGTTAGAGACATCCCACTTAGAGATGAGTGCCCCAAAGTGTCTCAGTCTCTGTACATTGTTCAATTATGGGTCTCCGTGTTAGTTCCAATCTATTACAAGAAGCTTCTCTGATAAGGATTAAATGATGCTCTGATCTATGAGTATAGCGTTAAATCATCTTATTGCTGTTGCTTTAGCTGGATAGTAGTAGGAGGTTTTCCAGTAAGTCCCATGACCTATCAAGTATCTGGTCCTTGGCCATATTAGCAGTGTCAGGTATGATCTTCATTTCAAGGAGTGGGACTTTAATCCAATCAAAAAGTAATTAGTTACTCTAGGTATAAGGGCCAGTCAATGAAACACACCCTGACCCTGAAACCAGAGTCAAAAGCTTAAAAGAAGCCAGTGAAAGAAATACACTTTGGCCTTGAAATCAAGAGCCAAAGAAATACAATCTGCCCCTGATCAACTCAGTACAAAAACCAATCAATCCCTGAGCAGGAAAACCAACCAATCCCTGAGCATGAAATCCAGTCAATCTCCGAGTTTATTCAAATTCAGGGATTGAAATCCGACCAATTCCCACCCTGATACTCTCCACCCTTGGGAAACTCTGCCTCTAAGAAGCTATATATAAGCCCTATACCTGCTCAGTTTACTGTTGCCTTTTTCCACCCTGGCAGAAGCAGCCATCCTCCTGGTTCTCCCTCCCAACTAATATCTTGAATGATGTTTGAGTGAGACCTTCTTTTCCCAGATTGGAATGGAGTAGAGAAGTAACAACTTTTCTGAAGCAGAATTGTAACACTTTAGAAACTCTCCCCTGCCGGAGCAGAGTTGTTACATTGGGGAAACCTTTCCCTGAATCAGGGCTATAAACTGCTATATTTAAGATGACTTTGTGGTATTCCTTGGCTCCCGACTTCCAGGATCCCCTTCCATCTGAATTGCAATGTTTACAGTAACTCCCATAACATTTGTGCCACTACTGCACCAGTATATCTTGAAGGTAGGTCACTGTTATAAGTAATACTGTGGTTATTCTGACTGGATGATACTGCTGATTATGCAGAAGATGAGGCAGAAAAATTGTAGTGGAGCTGATACACATGTGAACTCACAGACACTGTGGCACAAGACCTGCCCAAGGTTAAGCCAGATAAAATCTCAGGGAATGAAATGAGGAAGTGGACACACAGTCCCACCCCTACCCAAGAAGTTATTTGCATTCAATACCTGCTGGGAGGGGGGAATCAGTTCCCTCCAATGAAGTGTCACTGTGTGTATCAACCACACTACAAGGCAGGCCCCATGCTCAAGAGAAGCTGAACAACACAAGACAATCTCAATGGGGTTTTTTTTTTATGTGCTTTTTGCTTTGTTGGTTATTTTTGTCTTATCTGATTTTGTTTTGTTGTTGTTGATAGTATTAATTTTTAGTTTTGGGAGACTTGGGGGTTTTTTGAGAGAGAGACAAAGAGAGAGAGAGAGAGAGAGAACATGAAGTTGACTAGGTAGGGAGATGGGAAGAATATGTGAGGAATTGGGGGTGAGAATATTATTAAAATATATTGTACAATCTTCTTAGTTAAAATTGATTTTTAACAAATCCTGAGATTAGCTCTCTGTATCACATTTGCAGTCAAAGATATGATCTCTCTCTCTCTCTCTCTCTCTCTCTCTCTCTCTCTCTCTCTCTCTCTCTCTCTCCTTCCTGTCTTAGACGTCTACTATCATGCCACCCCTGCCATTACAGACTCTCCTCTGGAGCCTTAAGCCAAAGTAAATCCTTCCTCCTATAAATTGATTGTGGTCATGATATTGTATCACAGCAACAGCAAAGTGATATACTTGATAAAGGAGGCAAGAGACTCTTCAAGGCACTAATACTTCCTACAATACTCCCATTGAGGAGAGGCTCCTCAATATTATTGACCTCATTTGAGGGTCTGTCCTGCTGAAAGACCTGGATAAATCCAGACCCCTCTAGCAGAAAAAAATAGAGCCAAAAATCTAGAAGAAAAAAATAGAGCCAAAAATCTAAGCAGGAAGAGAAGTATCAAAAATCTAGATTAGCCTGTTCAGTGACTCTGTTTCAGGAACTAGCTGAAGATAAAGTTAGATTATAATCTTGAGAATAATCTTGAGAAACAGGAAGTTATCCCCTCGGGATTAATACTGATATTTTCGGAATTTTTCAATGATCACTGGTATTTTCAGAATTTTCCAATGATGCCTTCCCTACCCCTTTGGATTACCGGGTTGTGGTTTATTCCCTTAAAAACCCTTTCTCTCAGCTGCTCGGGGTCAAAATCTATACCCCTGCATGGTTAATGAGTTTTGGCCCCAGTACACTTGTTCCTGTCCTGTCAATAAACCTCATGTGATTGCAGCAAGGACAGTCTCTTATGAGTTCCTGGGGGGTCATGTTATCCTGAGACTTGACTGAGAGTCTCCCCACTCTGGGGAGTCTTTCTTTGGGGGTCTCGTTCAGGATTGGTGACCACCCTTGTCTCCAAAGACCTCTTGGAGGTGAGACATTGTCTGTGTGTCTGTGTCTTTGTGTTTCCGTGCCAGCTGAATTCAGGTTCAGGTTCTGTACTTTCTGGTTTACAGCCGTGTCTGTGTCTTTGTCTTTCTGTGCCAGCTGAATTCTGTATAGGTTCTGTATTTTTGGTTTCAGTTTTGCAGTTGCTCGCATCTTGGGAGGAAACGGAGGAGTGATCAGCAGACGTGCTAGGAGATCACCGACTGCCACCCTGGAAGACATCCCAGGAGGTGAGAAGGGACCCAGGAACGCCTGGGAGATTCCAGTCTGGGTGCTGGTGAGGATACAGAAGTTCTCCTAGATTGGAGGAACTATACACCCTCTCGGCCATCTGTATTTCTGGAATGGTTTTGTCTGTTTCAGTGGAGACGGACATTTGCTTATTTGTGTGTCTTTGGTCTTTTGTTTTGTCTTACTAATGACTTTGATGAATGGGACAGACTATGATGTTGACTCTGGATCAGTGGTTTTGTCTTTCTAAGTTTTCTTAAACCTTTGTCTGTGTGTCTTCGGTTTTGGTTTTCTCTTACGCACAGGTTGCATGTTCAGTTCTCAGGTGAGATAACGTGGGTGGCATTTCTCAGTTCTGTGGTATGACATGTGAGTGGTGTGGTCAGTTCTCTGTAGAGACATGCATAGATAGCGGTCTCACTTCGATAGTAGGGCAGGTCACAGCCGTGAAGCAGCTTGAAAACGTGCCTTTGGTTTGTTTGGCGCCATTGTCCTGTATGACTGTGTAATGTATGTTGTGCTTTTGTCCTGACTTAGACTGACACTGCTGTACTCAAATCATGACTTCTTTGACTTTGATATTATGATCACTTACAAGACTTTAGAGATATGGCCATAAGCATAAGGGTATATTTCATAAAAAAAAAAAAAGTCAGCCTCGGCCCCAAGCACATGGTTGCGGAGCAGCATGCTTATATGGATGGCTGGGCTATTCAGCTTTGCTGTTCAAAGGTATTGAGCCTGCCAGACACAGTTGTAGAAGGCAGATATACCCCAATAGGATTGTAAGCACTAAACAAAAAAAAAAATCTGAGGGTAATTGCTATGGTCTAAAGAGGTTAACAATCTTTTTTCCCTAATGCTGCATACCACCCTGCCGCCCCCCCCTCCCCACCCCACCCCACCCCCGTGCTGGTGGACAAGTTCCCTCCGCCTGCCCTGAGAGCTGCATGCCTCAGACCTCTGGTCAAAGCTGACCAAGGCTTGGCTCCACAGGTGAAGAACTCTTTCAGGTCCTATGGGTTATAAGTATTATAAGTATCTGTCATCATTTATAGGGGTTGGTTATAAATTACTGTTGGTTAATGTTTTTTTAAAAAAAAAACCTATTGTTGGTCTCAAATGTTTCACACTGGTACAGGATTTTATGTGCTGTTCTTGTTTAAAAATTATTGTTGGTTAATGTTTAAAAAAGCCTATTGTTGGTCTAAAATGTTTCACACTGGTACAGATTTTTATATACTGTTCTTGTTTAAAATGTATCCATACATCCCCACTGAGAAAAACCACAGAGACGACTTTGGTAAGAGTTTTTTGTTGCAAAAGGAGCAGCGGGCTGCATTCCCATAGGGATCCCGGCTCTCCGACTAGTTTTACACCCAAAATAATTATAAGGAAACTGTATTCATTTAAACACTGCCTAGCCCATTAGTTCTAGCCTGTTATTGGCTAACTCTCAAATCTTGACTAACCCATATCTAATAATCTGTATGCCACCACGAGGTCGTGGCTTACCGGCCTGAGTCTAGCCAGCTTCAGTCTCAGGAAGGGGAATCATGGCGTCTGCCTGACTCTGCGTCTTTCTTCCAGCATTCTGTTCTGTCTACTCCACCCACCTATGTTCCAACCTATAAGGCCAAGCAGTTTCTTTATTAATTAACCAATGAAAGCAACACATAGAAAGAAGACCCACCTACATCAGTTTTTATGTTGTCTAAAAGGCAAGGGAGGATTTTGGGTGCATTGTCTAGAAAGCAAGAGAGATTATTGGTATGTTGCCTAAAAAACAAGAAAAAATTTTGGTATGTTGTCTAAAAAGCAAGAGAGATTTTTGGTATGTTGTCTAAAAAGCAAGAGAGATTTTTGGTATGTTGTCTAAAAAGCAATAGAGATTTTGGTTAAAAAAAATGTGTAAACAGAAATGGGCCTTATCTAGTTCCCTGTGTATGTTTTCAAGGTCAAATTTAAAGCAGGTAGGGAGCGGCTGACAGTCTATTGCTGCAGGGCTATCCAAGGGGCCGCAAGATGCCCCACTAATTTGGTCAAGGTAAGAGAGGTTCTTCAGGGGTTGGTTGAACCACCGTCTGTGTTTCTTGAACGTTTAAAGGAGGCTTACAGGTGTTATAGTCCCTTTGACCAAACCTTTGAGGGTCAGCAAGCAGCGGTAGCTATGGCCTTCATAGGACAGTAAGCATCAGATATTAAGAAAAGTTACAGCAGTTAGAAGGGTTGCAGGATTATACCTTGCAGGATTTGGTTAAGGATGCAGAGAAAGTGTTTCATAAGTGAGAGACTGAGGAAGAAAAGTAAGAGAGGGGGAGGTGGGAGGCAGAAGAAAGAGAGAACCCGAGGGATCATAGACAAGAGAGAAATTTGACTAGAATTTTTGCCGCAGTGTTAGGAGAGAAGGGAAAGACAGGACCTAGACAGATAGGGAACCTGGGCAACAGAAGACCAAATATGAGTGAAGATGGACAAAGGCATCCATTGGACAAAGACCAATGTGCTTATTGCAAAGAAAAAGGACATTGGGCAAGAGAATGCCTAAAGAAGACAGGAAGAGCCTGTAAGGTACTGGCTCTAGAAGAAGATGACTAGAGGGGACAGGGCTTGGACCCCCTCCCCAAGCCTAGGGTAACCCTGACTGTGGAGGGGACCCTATGGATTTTCTAGTGGACACAGGGGCTGAGCACTCTGTGCTGAAACAATCATTGGGGAAGCGAAAAGAATACAAAAACTATAGTAATTGGAACAACTGAACAGAAACAATATCCGTGGACCACCTTATGAACTGTAGATTTGGGGAGAGGACAAGTGACTCATTCCTTCCTGTTTATCCCTGAGTGTCCCATGCCTTTATTAGAAAGAGACTTGTTAACAAAGTTGAAGGCCCAGATTAGGTTTACTTGAACCAGACCAGAGGTAATCAAAGCCTTTTGCTGACCGAACGAATGACCTTCACTCCCCCTGTTGTCCTCAGTCCCGCTACCCTACTGCCTGAGACTGATGACTCCTCACCTACCCATCACTGTGCTGACATTTTGGCAGAAGAAGCTGGTACACAAAATGATCTAAAGGATCAGCCTTGGCCTGGGAGTCTGAGCTGGTATATGGACGGCAGCAGTTTCATGGTTGAAGGTAAGTGGAAGGCGGGGGCAACAGTGGTGGATAGGAAGCAAGTATCTGGGCCAGTAGCCTCACTGAAGGGACGTCAGCCCAAAAAGCTGAACTCATGGCTTTGATACAAGCTCTATGGATGGCAAGGGGAAGTCTATCAACATCTACACTGACAGCAGTGCTTTTACCACTGCCCATACACAGGGAGCAATAGACAGACAAAGTGGACTGTTAACATCTGCAGGAAAAGACATAAAAAATAAAGAAAAAAATTTGAGCCTTCTCGAGGCCATACATTTGCCAAGGAAGGTAGCCATCATACACTGTCCAGGACACCAAAAAGCTCAAGATGCTGTGGCTAAAGGAAATCAGATGGCAGACCTAACCGTTAAAGAGGTGGCTCAAGGAGCAATGATCCTGGCAGTCAAAGAACCCAAAGATTATTATTATATCAGTGAAACCAACTTTAGATACACCCCTGAGGACTACCAAGTTATGGGAAAATTAGGACTAGTAAAGAAAACCCCATATTGGGCAGTAGAGAAAGAAGGAGGGAAACTAGTCCTCCCACAAAAAGAAGGACACAAATGTTACACAAATGTTGGTAAGTGTTACCAACTTACATTACCTGACCCACTTGGGGGCCAAGAAACTAAAAGATGTGGTTAGGACTCTCTGACTTGGCAGAAGAAGTAGTCAAAAGCTGCGAGGTCTGTGCTATGACTAATGCAAGAATACATACTCCTGGGAAGAGGCTCAGGGACAACTGGCCTGAGACCAGTTGAGGTACCAGGGAGGTAGATTTTATAGAAATTAAGCCAGAAAGATATGGTAACAAGTGCTCATTAGTTTTTATAGATACTTTTTCAGGCTGGGTAGAAGCTTTTCCTACCAGGACTGAGACAGCCAATGTGGTGACTAAGAAGATCATAAAAGAAATCTTCCCGAGGTTTTGGATACCCAAGGTCTGATAATGGACCTGCCTTTGTTGCCCAGGTAAGTCAGGGACTGGCTACACACCTGGGGATTAATTGGAAATTACATTGTGCTTACCAACCCCAGAGCTCAGGTCAGGTAGAAAGGATGAATAGAACTCTAAAAGACACTCTGACAGAATTGGCCCTAGATATCGGCAGGAATGACTGAACAGCCCCCCTTCCCTTTGCCCTGTTCTGGGTTAGAAACACCCCAATTTAAACTCACCCCTTATGAGATCCTATGTGGGGGACCGTGAATGCTCACTGAGTCTGGTGCAGTGTATAATCTTGATGCTATTCTTTCTAGACCTTTATTTGCCTGCCTAAAGGCCCTTGAAGTTGTGAGATGGCAGATCTGGGAACAACTGAAGGTAGTATGCATCTCTGCCTAGATCCACACCTCCCACATGAAGCAAACTACTGAACTACCCAAATTGCAGTATCCGGGGCTTTTAACAACAATACCAGTCAGGATGCTTGTATTTGGGGTACTAATCATAGGCTGACTCTTACTGAGGATATATAATGCAACTCTTAAGAGCCCTAAGACTCCTGACACCAGGAACTTGGTTCCCAATTTAGATAAATGGTCGGCCTGTAATACAGGCCTGATACCTTGCATGTCGACATCGGGTTTTAATGACACCAAAGATTACTTGTGCTTGTGCAACTGGTACCTAGGGTCTTTTATCATCCAACTCACTTTTGATGAGAACCTATTTCTCTGACACTAACAGTAATCCTGGGCCTTGGGGCAGCTGCTGGTGTTGGGACAGGCACCACTGCCCTAATAAAGACCCCTCAGTACTTTAATGAATTAAAACTAATTACCTTCATTAGAGAAAGAATAAATGCTGCTCAGATTTTGATGTTATGCCTCCAATATAGCCTTTACAAGGTCAAGAAGATACTGAAATCTAGTTCTATGATCAGAACTAGGTACTAGAAGAAGTGGGGAGATGAAAGACCTGGATAAATCCAGACCCCTCTAGCAGAAAAAAAATAGAGCCAAAAACCTAAGTAGGGCAAGAAGAATCAAAAATCTAGATTAGCCAGTTCAGTGACTCTGTTTCAGGAACAAGGTGAAGATAAAGTTAGATTATAATCTTGAGAATAATCTTGAGAAACAGGGAGTTACCCCCTTGTGATTAACACTGGTATTTTTGGAATTTTTCAATGATCACTGGTATTTTCAGAATTTTCCAATGATGCCCTCCCTACCCCCTTTGGATTTCTGGGTTGTGATTTCTTCCCTTAAATACTCCTTCTCCCAGATACTCGGGGTCGACCTCTATACCCCTGTGTCTTGGCCCCAGTGCACTGGTTCCTATCCTGTCAATAAACCTCATGTGATTGCAGCAAGTATGGTCTCTTGTGAGTTCCTGGGGGTCGTGTTATCCCCAGACTTGACTGAGATTCTCCCCACTCTGAGGGTCTTTCTCTGCCACCTAGCCCTAGCTAGTTTTCAATCTTGGAATCCTGAGAAACAAATGAAGAAAGGAGAAAAAAAATGGACATTTTTCTTTCTTCTCCTTCTCCTCCTCCTCCTCTTTCTTCATATTCTTATTATTATTCATATTCTTTGGATAAACATCAATTTTCAAATGAGAAAAAATACTGCCAGACATTCTAACACATCTTTCATCACAGTACTAAGTAGGGAGAGAGAAGTGGATCTCTGTGAGTTCAGAGCCAGCTCAGGCTACAGAGTGAGGAAAGCCTGTCTCAAAAACAGATGTTAACATAAGACTGCATAGTCCAGATTACAGAAACAGTTGTGAGGCTGGAGCAATGGCTCAGCAGGGAAAAACACCAACCAGAAAACCTATCAGCCCAAGTTTGACCTTCTACAGAGTGAAAGGAGAGAATAAAGTCATGAAATATGTCCTCTGATGTCCATCTATCCATAGGCATCATACACACAGAGACACATAAACACATTTTAATTCATTAAAAATGCAATAATTTTAATTTTTTCAATTTTACTCCCCCAAACCCCAGAATTTCTTCTTGTGGTCACCTCTTATTCAAGCCCTCATTCTTACACTATGGATGTCACTATAACAACACTTTTCACCTATAGATTTGCTGACCCACAGCACCTGTAACCTGTAGATAAATTAACTCCTCGCCCATAGATATACTAACCCTTGATAGTAACTCTTGTCACCTGGCACCTCCCATGTGTCACCTTGGCTTATGATCAAGATACTGCCCTAATGGCCTAGAGGTGTTACGTTGCTGTAGTAAAAGTAAACCACAGGTCAATTCATGGTGTAATCCCAGATACCTGCTTTCCAAGAGTTGGATCTGAAGACTGCAGAAGGTGCCGTGAAGCCATGAGTTGTCTCTGAAGGCTCAGGTGTATCACTAGTCTGTGATGTTTCTGAAATTTAAAAGTAAAGAAGAATGATTTTTGTACAGAGAGGTAGGACTAAAGCAGAGCTGAGAAACAAGAGGAAGGAGCTTGAATGCTGAGTTTAGGAAATTCTTACGTGAATTTTGCTACAAATAGGGAGTAAGAAATGGCTCAGCTTAGTGACTGCATAAGCCCCACCTCCTGCAGCCCCAATAAGTTAGTCTTGATCACCTGATATGCCATTAAAAATGTGTGTTAAAGAGACATTCAACTGATGCTTTAGGAAGTGGAACAAATAAGGTGTCTAGTGACCCCAAATGCATCCTTGGAGTAGTAATATGAGCATTAGGTTTAAATTGAAGCAATTAAACAGTCCTAGTTGAGGTGGTCCTCCCAGAATTTTCTTGGCTCCAGTCTCAGAAAGTGGATGATGCAATGATGCAGGTGAGATTGAGAGATACCCCTTAGAGATTATCATGTGTAAAACTCTGACCCAAAGTAAAAGAGAAGAACACAGTGGAGGTAGAGGTACCAGGCTTTCGTCCTGCCTTCCCCTCCACCATTAAAATAGATCCCATCCAGGTGTGGTGGCACAGGCCTTTAATCCCAGCACTAGGGAAGCAGAAGCAAGTATAACTCTGTGAGTTCAAGGTCAACCTGATCTACATAGTGGGTTCTGTGGTGTAGGAGGTTCTTCTGTTTGTGTGTTGCTTTCATTGATTGAATAAAGAGACTGCCTTGGCTTTTTGATAAGGCAGCCCTTAGGTGGGTGGAGGTAGATAGAGCAGAATGCTGGGAAAAAGGGAAGTGTGGCACTCTCCATGATTCTCCTGCCTGAGACGCATGCTGGTTAGACTTATGCCGGTAAGACACAGTCAAGTGGCAATACACATGAATGGAGATGGGTTAAATTAATATGTGAGAGTTAGCCAAGAAGGGGCTGGAGATATTGGACCAGGCAGTGTTTTAATGAATACAGTTTCTGTGTACTTATTTCAGGTGTAACCTAGCCAGGTGGCAGGACACAGCCCACTTGCTCATTTTACTACAGTTCTGGATGAGCCAAGACTGCATAGTGAGACCAGGTCTCAGAAAAAAAAATACTAATTTTTTTTTTAAGTAAACACTATTCATAGTTCAACATTCTGGGTAAAAAAGTTAAAGCAATTGTTATAATAAGAGCTTCAGTGGCTCTCACGGAAGCCTCTCTCCCTTATCAGCTGGGAGCCCCTCTTCTTCCCTCTGCTGCACAAATAATTTAAGGCAGCCTGACTACATGTAAATAGAATACCCTGGATACTTTTAAGAGAAAAAAAAATCATGCTTCATTTGTTGGATGGAAGTTTTTAGAACTGCACCACACTCTGTGTGGCAATAATAACTCACTGTGGTGGTCTATATGTGAGTGGTCCTCCATAGGCTCATATATTTGAATGCTTGGTTCCTAATTCATGGAGTATTTAGGACATATTGGAAGGTGTGGCCTTTTAGGAGTAGGGATGTCACTGAGAGCAGACTTTGAGATTCCAAAAGCCCCTACCGGGCCCAGTCTCCCTCTCTCTGTGTCTGCAATTTGCAGATTGGATGGGAGCTCTAGCACCAAGCCTGTCTTCCTGCAGCCACACTCCCAGCCAAGATGATAACAATGACGACAATGGGCTAATCCTCTGAAAACTATAAGCAAACCCCCCAATTAAATGCTTTTCTAAGTTGCCTTGGTCATTGTGTCTTCCCCCAGCAATCAGACAGTAACTAAAACACTCACCTAATAGACCTCTTACCTTGAGGGGCAGTTTGTTTCAGATCCTTCCTCTTGATCCTATCTCCTCACTTCTCTCACCTCAAAATCTATTGATATTGCATCTATACTTGAAAAACAAGTTCTTATTTCATATACTTATTTGTGTGTATGTCTGTGAGGTTTTGTGTTTTGTGAAATGCATGTGGAAGTCAGAGGTAAGTTCAAGGAAGCCCATTCTTTCCTCCCACCATGTGGTCCAGGGAACCAAACTCAAAGTCAGACTCAGCAGCTAGCATCTTATTCCACAGAACCATCTCACAAGCCCCATTTTTACATTTGTAAAAGTCACCCTCTGGAGATGTTACAGTCATTACCAGCTTTCAAACAAGAGTTTGACAATACTGCCAGGCCTGGTAGCACAATTCAGGATGTTGAGGCAAAAGGGTTGCAAGTCAAGGTGAGCATTGGGCCATGGAGTTAAGTTTAAGACCAGTTTGGGCAACTTAGTGGGTGAGGCCCTATAGAGGCAGGATAAAAAGACCGGGAAAGTATACAACATGAAGGGAAAAGGGGGCCCTCACTCTGGAGTCTGAGTAAAGCCCATGGCCAGTTGAGAGCCAAGCACTCCAGTATAATAATGCTCTTTGTAAAGGCCACCAACCAAACATCAACACTCTATTTATATATACATATCTCACATTAAAATAACAGTGACCTAGGCTTACACCCTGGATGTGTATAACCTTTGGAAGGACCCTTGTTCCTTACCTAGACACTGGGAAACTTGGTTTACAGTAAAGATTTCCTGCCTTCCTGTATCCCTGTGGCCTTGACTCTTACCTTCACAATGGTGCTCCTGTTGGGTCTCCCTCAGAAATCACCCAGTGATAAGATAGCAATTTCCAATGCTTACCAAAGCCCTACATATGACTGTTATAAAAACCCTCCCTCAAGGAATCTCTACCCACACTTGGGTATGTCCTACTTTTTTCTGAGTACCTCTCTTTCTCTTAAACCTATAATAAAATACTTTTAATAAAATCTCCACTTTTGCATAAATTGACTATCCCTGAAATGCTCATGGATACGTTCAGCACCAAAGATACAAATACTGGTGTGACCTAAATCAGAGTCCCTAAAATTCTAGGGGAACTCCACAGGCTGCAGAGGGACAGTGGGGAACAGTGTCTCCTTCTCCTATGCCCCAAGTCACTGATACTATCTTCAAATATCAATGAAAGGGCTGAGGACAGAGATCAGTGGTAAAGTACGTGGTTCAGCATGAGGCCTCAAGCCCAAACCCTGGGAGCACACATAAGCCCAGTTCTGAAACATTCTGCCCACTTTCAACCTCAGAGCCGAAAGATGCAATCACTGTGACCTTTAACACATTTCTCTCATTAGGAGTGAGTCATACATCTTCCAATATAAACAAGAGTCCAAGAGTTCCAGGAGAACATTGGGGGCTCCCACCAATTCCATTAGATGACCACTTCTTTCCTCTAGCTATAGAACCTACAGCTGAGAGCTGAAGCTCACGGCTCAGCAAACCACTAGCACTACATAAAAAGAACAGGTTAGTGTCAAAGTCGAGATGAGAACACAAGCCTTCTCACACCCAGACCCTAACCCAAGCTTTGTGCTTTGAGGGTGGTATAAACGAGCAAGTGACAGTCATATTAGTGCGTGTTTGGGACTGATAGATGTATTCATTGTATTATTGTTCTATATGTTGATACTTTGACATTTGAGGACCCTCCTGACCCTATACACACTACCAGACTAAGACCAGTTAACTCCTAAAGATGGTAGAGTTTGCCATTCACATGCAATCAGATCAGCCCAAGCCCAGTGAGCAACCACCCACCTCCAATGACCCCTTTGCTAGCCGTTAGTCTGCGGACTGCTATCTAATTGCCCTCACCACTCCGGGGCCCAGCACTGGACAAACTAGGAACAGCCCTTGGGTCAACTGAAATTACTCAAACTGTAAGGCCCCTTATCTAGCCTAAGTTTTGTTTGTGAAAATAAAAATAAAGGCTTTTGGCCACATGCCCTCACTCCCTCTTCCTCCTGATCCACTTCCCATACTCCATTAAGTGGCCCTTCTGCTTAGCAATTGTGAGTAACAAAAACTTTTCCTTCATCAACCTTAACCAGAATTCCTGGAAAGAAGACATGACCACAAAGGCAGCTGATAACTTTCATAATGTGAATTTGAAATGCTACAGGTCCAGAGCCAAATTATCTTGGACCATCTTTAACCCTTCAGTAGCCATTATTGTCCTCCTCTGATGTGATCTGATATCCTTCTGACCATTAGGTAGATCTTTGGGATGTACACACAGATGGACCCTTCGTGTCCACCAACCAAAAGGCAAAGAGTGCATCAGAGAGCATTTGAGGCCTGTAGCTAAGATTGATCCACTTTGCTGTAAGTCATCGACTTGATATTTCCACCAACGTATTTGGAAAGTATCTTGATTATTTCTGTTCTATGACTTTAAAAAGTTCATGAGACTATTACTACACTGGAACATGAAATTAGAGATAACCTGAGTCTGTGTTCCCAGGTTATGGATACTCATAATTCATTCCAGAGTGGTCTATCTTTTATCCCCTTTGTGGTGAGTGTTATGTTTTTGCATTGCCTCCTTTCCATGTCTGTGCTCCCTTCATACCTGCTTCAACCAAATCACAGGTACACTGTGAAACAACAGAGATGAATCCAAGTGTAGATCTCATCTCTCTTCTAAGAATCTTCATTTCTGCAGCAGGTGAAGACCATTGCAGAGATCCAAAACTGGTCAAGCAACTATCGGGTGTTCAACCCGAACTGGTACCTATACAATGCAACAACTCCACATAAGACTCAGAGAATAGCTCAGAAGATGGAACAAAAAATAGAGAGAGCCAAAGAACCAGGATGCTGCTGGGAGGTAGTGTCTTCTAGACATGCCAGGGAAGCTGCATCCACGAAGTTTCAATAATCTGGCTGCCTAAACAATGCTTGCATATGACAATGCTAGTTGTCGCTACCAACCTGGAATGGAGACATTTCACAAATCCCAGCCCATAGATGAAGAGCTGCAGGCAATCAATGACTGTGGAGACAGGCAAAATCTTACTTGTCCAGGGACCAATCCCTTATTAGTTATCCAGTCTCAAGTGGTCAGCCTTAGACAAATGTGCATATGAACAGAACTAAATGGACTCCATAGGGTGCTTGTGTGTATGTGTGTGCGCGGGTTAACAATAATAATTTTAAAAGTAATGAATTTTATAGGGAGTGATAGGGGACATGGGAGGAATTGGAGAAAAGGGTGGATGGAAATTATGTAAATACAGTATTTACATATGAAATTCTCAAAAATTAAAAATTATAAATTTAAAGATACAAAACAAGAATGCTGAGTAAGGAATCAGTTCCTGGCAGGCATTTATTTAACAGATGTGAAGCGACCCAAAGGGAACTTCTAAGGTGGGAAGAGTAGCAAAGCAGAAAGGTGGCCTATTGTCTAAAGAGGACTAGGTGGCAAGGGCCCTTGGGAAAGCTCCATGCAGAAAAACCAGAAGCAAAGAAGCCTCCAGAAAGTCGGTACTGGGGTTGTGAGGGCTGGTTGCATATTCTGCATCACCCAAAGGGAGCTGAAGCTCTTATTCAGCCTGAGCCCTGTTAATCCTTAGTGAGCACCAAAGAACACCTTCACAAATCCGATTATTCTTTGAGTTGATCTTGTATCCTGCCACTAAAAAATATAAATGTTAATAAATATATTACAGTATCTAGCAGACATATAAGCTAATTTGTCACATCATGGCATGCTATTTGTATCCACTTCTTTATTTTGTGACTGTGGGATTTCAAAAACACAAGACCTTAAGTTTACCGTCAGGGGAACTGAGAAACTCCCTCCCAGGATAAGGGTGTGAAAAGACAGAGTTGAAAGCTGTTGGCCTTTATCACAAAGAAAGAGAGCCAGACCAATGAAGCCATCAATAATGGCCTTCCTCAGACACAGATGAGATGTGGCAATGTCATTAACAGACCCTTCTCTTGAATACAAGTGAAATTTCATTCTCCTCCCAGGAGGACGCATACACAACATCAAAGATCATCTTGGCTGGGTTCCACTGTTTTAAATCACTTCTTATCTTTTTGTTGTAGGTGTTGTTGTTCATTTTTGTTTTTTATAGAGTGCCATGAGAATCCCTAAAGGACCTGGAACTGAAGGGAGATCTGCCCGAGCCTCCCGATGTGCTAGGTCTTAAAGTGTGAAGCACAACATCTGCTCAAATGATTTCTTATCAACTTTGAACTCAACAAGAAACTTTCCCTGCTGTTTAGCTTCCAAAGTGCTGGAAGGCGCCATGTACACTGATGGGGGAGGAAAGATACCCAACCCAGGACCCTGCCCACTGGTACGACAGTGACAAGATGGGGGTATCCATCCGCATGCCTGGTGCCCAAGAAGTCCAAAAGAGGTCCCCTGGAACTGATCTTGCAGCCAGTTACGAGCCATTATGTGGGTGCTCGGGAATCAAACCTGGGTCCTCTAAAGAGCAACCAGCTCTCTTAACCACTGAGTCATCTCTCCAGACCTGCCCTTATGTTTGTATCCATATGTTTGTGCTTCTTCCAACCTGGGTGAAATAAGGTTCTTGTTGCAGTAGGCAGTGGTTAGTGCACAGATGCATTACTGTTCAAACTGATAGTAATAAATGCCTGTGGGTGCTATATATGGTATACCTGGTATTAACCCACACACACCTTAAGGATGAGAGACCACTGGGGAAGAAGAGAAGGAAGCCAGAAGATGAACGGCATGTTGTGAAATGTTGTCCTCTGGACAGGACATGACTGATGCACATACAAGTTTTCAACAGCTGTGATTATCTACACACAGTTAAGTCCGTTAACACTTCCAGCATAGAGGATGAAGGGCTTCCAAGGCTCCAGCCCAACTGAGAATTTCATTGGAAATTGATATTTGTTAGGATGTAGATAGTCACTTTTCTTTATGATTGTGGTCCTTGGTAGGTTTCCAATGCCTTAATGGATAACCCCAAACCAATGAGCACTAACTGGACTCCAAGGATTGGAAAAATTAACTAAAATTATAAAAGAAAAGGAAGACCCAAAGCTTGAGGGGGTATGATCAAGATACATTGTATACATGTATGAACCTTTTAGAAAATAAATACAAATTTAAGTATAAAAAAGGTAAATGTTTTTGTTCTTTCCTTTTCCAGAGCCGAGAACCAAACCCAGGGCCATGGTTTTGTTCTTAAATTAAAAAGCATAGCCTAGGAGACAAATGGTACATGTTTGTAGTTCTAGTACTTGGGAGGCTGACACAGGAGGGTTATGAGTCGCAGGCCGCCAAGTCTGTGGAGTAAATACTTATCTTTAAAACTGAGTCCAGAAAGCCCAGATGATTATAAATAATGCAGGACATTTGCAAAACATCTGTATCTAGACCTCAAAAAAACTCCAAAACGTGTATAGCAAATTACACCTAAAGTCGTTCATAGAACCAAGATAGACTCAAGGTTGCTATACACACTAATTAAAGCGAAAGGCAGTGGAAGAAGCAGTAGTCTTTAATGAGAAGCACAAAGCACACTGAGACATAAGAATATTTAATTTCCTATAAATATTTGTCTAAGTCTTCTCTGGACTTTACTACTCGCAAATACTCAAGGCATATGCACTCATACAACACACATATATCACACACACTTATACACCACATGCACACACCATACATAAACTTGTATACAAACATATACCACACATGTATATGCACACACCCATACACTGCACATATCACACACACACAATATACTACATATACATACCACACCACACCCACACCCAAATGCACACCCACATACACCACACATGCACATACATATACTGTACTTACCACACACACATAATACACCACATATATACACCACCACATACACACATACACCAACATGAACACACATACACTGCACATACCACACACGCATAATATACCACATATATGCATCACACCACACACACATACACACACAATTACACCACACATGCACACCACACACACCCGGCTCTGATCCTCCCCTCAATAAACAATAGTGACTTACTTGAGGTTCCTGGGGTTGGATAAATTACTGAAATGATGTCTCCGGGTTCTTCCACAAGAGCTTTTGATCTTTGTAACTGTCTACTCCCTTGAAAAGAAAACTTGTAGCAGTGAAATATAATTAACTTCTCTTTAGTTCCCTGGAAACAAGTCTTTAGTTCCCCCGAAATAAGAAAGGCCATTGCTGAAGCTACCTGGTGAGTCCATTGCTTTCCCAGCAGGATAAACCCCATCTGTGTAAGGTAAGCAGACATGAAGTAGGCATTCCAATAGAAACCAAAATAAAAACATAGAGGAACTCTGAACCTTGACCATCATTCTAAAGCTATCAATTCTTTTTCATACACTAGAAAGAAGTACTTATCTAACAGCCCAGCGACTGGAGCAGGAAGACACTACTACCCATGGAATGTTTGGGTTCTGATTCAGAGCCCCTAGTGTGAGGTCAGTTTACTGTGCTGCCCTGGAATTCCTTCCCAGAACCAGAGCAGTCAAGGAAACTGACTAAAGGAGCCTGGTGTCCTATAGCAAGGCAGACAGGAATGAGACTGGGCTCCTGCCTTCAGGGAGAATGCAGATTAGGGAGGAGGTGGGCAAGAATCTTGATTCAGTGTGACAAGTCAGAAGTGACAGATGTTAGCTGCAGTGCCACACATGTGCAGTCCCAGCACTGAGGGGGTAGAGGTGGAAGTTTCAACAGTTTGAGGTCATCCTTAGCTATATAACAAGTTAGAAAATTCAAGGCCAGCCTGGCCTACATGAACCCTTGTATAAAAACAAACAAACCACAACAATAAGACCTAGAAGGCTACATAGAAAGCAGCAGACTATATTGTAGTTCAGGCTCAGTTTTTTAAAAAAGAAAACTCTATATTCTAAACCTTATCTCTCTTAATTTATTCTTTCACAAATTCTTATACTTACAAATAAATATATATTTATAAATATACTATATGTAAATACTCAAATATATAATGTATTTTGATCATAATTCTGTCAACTGTCTTTTTATTTATTTTAAATTGTTTTTATTGAACTATATATTTTTCTCTGCTCCCTTTCTCTCCCCTCCCCTTCTACCCTCTCCTATGTTCCCCATGCTCCCAATTTACTCTTGCCTTTTTCTACTTCTCATGTATATTAGATCCATGTATGTATGTCTCTCTTAGGGTACTCTTGTTGTTCTAGATTCTCTGGGATTGCGAGTTGTAGGCTGGTTTTTCTTCACTCTATTCTAAAAGCCACTTATGAGTGAATACATATTTTATTTGTCTTTCTGGGTCTAGGTTACCTCACTCAGTATGACGTTTTCTAGCTCCATCCATTTGCCCACAAATTTAAAGGTGTCATTAATTATTTCTGCTGTGTAGTATTCCATTGTGTAAATGTACCACATTTTCCTTACCCAAGTCAAGGGGCATTTAGGTTGTTTCCAGGTTCTGGCTATGACAAACAAAGCTGCTATGAACATAGTTGAGCACATGTCCCTTGTGGCACGATTGAGCATCCTTTGGATATATACCCAAAAGTGGTATTACTGGGTCTTGAGGAAGGTTGTTTCCTAATTTTCTGAGAAACCACCACACTGATATCCAAAGGGGCTGTACCAGCTTGCACTCCCACCAGCAATGCAGAATTGTTCCCTTTTCCCCACAACCTTTCCAGCATAAGTTGTCATCAGTGTTTTTGATCTTGGCCATTCTTACTGGTTTAAGATGGAATCTCAGAGTTGTTTTGATTTGTATTTCTCTGGTGACTAAGGATGTTGAGCTTTTCCTTAAGTGTCTTTCAGTCATTAGATTCCTCTGTTGAGAGTTCTCTGTTTAGGTCTGTATCCCATTTTTATTTAGATTATTTGTTGTTTTGATGACCAATTTCTTGAGTTCTTTGTACATTTTAGAGATCAGCCATCTGTCTGATATGGAGTTGATGAAAATCTTTTCCCATTCTGTCATTTTGTCTTGTTGACAGTGTCCTTTGCTTTACAGAAGCTTCTCAGTGTCTACTTCTCTCAGTGTCTGTGCTACTGGGGTTATATTTAGGATGTGATCTCCTGTACCAATGCATTCAGTTGTACTTCCCACTTTCTCTTCTATGAGGTTCAGTGTGGTTGACTTTATGTTAAGGTCTTTGATCCATTTGAACTTGAGTTTTATGCATGGCAATAGGTATGAATATATTTTCATTCTTCTACATGCTGATATCCAGTTATGCCAGCACCATTTGTTGGGTATGCATTCTTTTTTCCATCTTATATTTCTTGCTTCTTTGTCAAAAATCAGGTGTAGATATGTGGATTGATATCCGAGTCTTTGATTCAGTTCCATTGGTCCAACCATCTTCTTAAAACTTATTTTATACATTGTAAAATTAAAATATAATTATATAACTTCCCCTTTCCCTTTCTTCCTCCCTACAGAAGCTCCCATGTTCTCATCCTCAAATTTATATCCTGTTTTCTTTATTGTTCCAAATAATGTATTACTGATATATATGTATGTATAATATATGTACAAACATGTTATACACACAGATGACAGAGATAGATAGATGGTAGACAATAGATGGATAGATGATAGATAGATGATTGATAGATAGATAGATAAATAAATAGATAGATAGATAGATAGATAGACAGATACCAATAAGTAATCTGCTGAGTCTGTTATGTTGTGTTTATAATCATACAATGGGACTGACCACATTGTATTAGATAACTGTAGGGAGGAAGCCCCGAGTTAGTGAAGTCCTGAGTGAATGAATGTATGCTGTTGATATAGGCATGGCCATTTCAAGTACCTCAGAGTCTCAGACTGATTAAAGAATGGCAACCACCCCCTGCAATCCCTTCCCAGAAGGGTGAGGCTCAGGAACATGGCAAAGCCTTTCTCTGGTCCAAGTGTGGATATTGACTGTGTATGCAGAAGATGTCCACCAAAGCTTTCTTTGCCCAGATGTTTATGACCTTAAGAGTGCTCCCCTCCAGAGACTACCCCTACCAAGACCAGATAAATCTGTCTCCTTGATCCATCTATATAATACATCCTGCCTCCTTAACTGTTCAGCTGTTGCAATAACTCTACCTCTCAGATCAACTCTACACAGTAAGCCTACTTATCTTTCAATGTGCTGAGGTTTCGCCATAGAAGAGCCCCACCACCCAATGCCAGTTTTTCTGCATGGCCCTTGTATCTGTCTATCTTTCTTCATTCCTTTATTCATCCTGACCAGGTCTGTTCCTGGAGCTATGCCAGATGCATCAAATAAACAATTAATGGGCACATCCCTGAATAATTCTCTTCCTCTCAGTAGTCATTAGTTGCCTATAGCTCTTTGCCTAGGGACAGGATCCTATGAGATTTTTTTTTCCTCCTTATTGGTGTGTCTATTGATAATGTGATCATTCAGGTCTTGTTTATGTAGTCATTTCTAGGAAAGATGATCTCACAGCAGACTTCCTGGTATTTTCCTTCTTACATGTTCCCTACCCCTCTTCTGTGATGTTTCCTGAGTCATAGATGCAAGGACTGTGGTGTACTGGAACCGGAATCCTCACCATCCGTTAATCTCCACAGTGTGTCCAGATGTGGTTTTCTGTAATAGTCTCTATTTGTTGTAAGTAAAATCTTCTTTGATGATAGGTGATGACTACAATTATCTATGGGTATAAAGTTAATATTTTAGAATATAATTAGGAATTATGCTGACCTAGCAAAATGGCAATAGTATAGCTAAGACACATGACCTCATGAACTCCATGTAGTTGGCTAGGATTCTAGTTCCAGACATGTTTTCCTATCTGTTGAGTAGACTTTAAGTCCAATTAGGTATCTGTTGGTTATTACCAACATGTGAGTGCCACTATTGCACCTTTATGGATATCTTGCCAGGCTGATCACTGTTGTGGTTCATAGGTATCACCGTTAGTAAGAGCTATTAATTGTTTCTCTCCCTTGGAATATTGCATGATACTTTCTGGAACTATTGGAAGCTAGAACTCAGGAAAAGAGCTCTTGTGTTCTATACAGCTTGAATCATTCAAGTACTGTGTCCTAAGTGTACAATGTCTTCCTCAATAAATAAGAACTAACAAGGGAAGTCAAGACAGGACATCAGGGCAGGAACCTGGAGGCAGAAATTGGATCAGAAGTCATAGAGGAATGTTGTTGACTAGCTTTGTTCCTCATGACTTATTCAGCCTGCTAACACCATCAGTAATAAGATGGGCCCTCCCATATCGATCATTAATCAAAAGAAATGCCACAGACTTTCTTACAGCCCAACCTTACATATTTTCTCAGTTAAGATTCCCTCTTCCCAAATATATCTAAGTTCGTGTTAAGAAGACAACCAACACAACTTCACACATATACACAGCAACCACCAACCGCCTCTAGCTCTTCAGAAAGGAGTAGAACCTCATGAGTCCCTCTCCAATCAATGATGAATGCTCTCAAGATCAATCCTGTGCAGGTCCTGTATGAATAACAATAGATGCTATGAATTGGTGAGATCATGTTGTGTCCAGAAGACATCCTTTTACAACATAACTCCACATCTTCAAATTTTAAGATTCTTCTATGATGTCCCTGAGCCTAGGGGGGAGTGATAGAGATGTTCCATTTAGGACTAAGCACCCCACCATCACTTATTCTCAGTATTTTGATCAGTTGTGATCAAAACAGTTGTCTGCATTAACTCTTGCCTGAATAAGCTTCTTTGATAAAAGTTGAGAGCACATTAATAAATAGTTATAAAATATGGATATAAGAAGAGATTTTTGACATAACCATTTAGCAAAACAATATAACAGATGCTTCACTAAGGCTTATGACCTCCCTACCTGTAGATAACCCAATTATTCTAAAGTTAAATTTTTGTTTCATCAATTCACTTAAATCTCCTCAGCCTCAGTTTCCTCATGTGTAAGTGCCATAAAAAATAGTACCTAGTTCACAGAGTTAATGAGCAAACAGTGCAATCCTTCAGAGCTCAGAAAAACAGAATTGAAGAGTAATAGCTATTTTAGTTCTTTTTATAATTTGGATGAAATATCTGTATGGGCTCCCAATTCTCCTGCATGAATTCTTCCTCTTTGTGGCACTAAACTTCCTCCAGTCTCCTCCCAGGAGGATACACCTGAGTGCAAATGCTCCTTAATGACTGCTGCCTACTGTACCTGCATAAAGTTTTTCTCTGTGTGATGTCACAAGGCAGGACGGTTGCCAGGGGGAAATAGTGTCTTCAGATATCAAGGTTCTCCTGGTTGAAGACCATGCATGCAATTGAAACCACACACACACACACACACACACACACACACACACACACACATTGCCCATGTTCACTCCTACTTCTCACATCTGTCTGCAAAGCCAAGGTAATCTGCTTCTCTGAAGTAACTACTTAATTCTTCTACCATTGAACATTTATCTGAAATTGCAACCTCCTCTTCCTGTGGTCCTGCTTCACATTCAACCCTACTTTCTCCTCCCCACCCACAACAGAAGCAGACAGGAGCAACTCATGAGTCTTGATCTAATGAGGTCAGGCTTCACAAAGTCTAATCAAAAACTCAGTGCAAACTGGGGTGTGGCTAAGTGGTAGAATATCTGCCCACCAAAAAGGCTCTGGGTTTGATCCCTAGAACCATAAAAGCAAACCAAACAATCTACTTGTGTTATGGTATGCCTCCAAATATCCACAGCATGATAACTGTTAATCTGGCCAATAGCACAGGGCTAACAAAGTCCCTATTCTCATGGAGTTCACTACCTTGTGTACTATTGGGGAAGAGAGTCAACAATAAAGAACAAAAGAGTATGTTACATGGTGACTTGTTCTATGATTGAGCAATTTTTGAGCATGGCAATGAGATGAAAGTGCATTGGCTGGAAGATCAGAGACGGTTGCCAAATAACCTAGGATCTGGGGCCCAAATAAGAAGGCGAAGATCCAGCCTCACCAGGTATTCAATCACTCAGAGTGAAAATATATGCATCTGCTCTTCACCACCTCCTGCATTTTCATATTTCTGCTTGATTTTCCTCCTTCCTACAGAATCATCTTGCTTTATTTCAGTGCAGACCCCCTTTGGTTCACCTGGATATTTCATCATTTCCAGAAAGATGTTATTTTTTAAGGCAGAATTTTCCATTTGAGATTCTCCTGCCTCAGTCTTCTAGAAGAGTAGAATTGTGAGGCAGACACCATACCTCAAAACTATGAAGGACGTTCCTAATGAGCAAAGAATGATCAGTTGGGACTGGAGTAGTAACTTGGAAATTAAGAACATTTTCTGCTCTTCCAGAGGACCTGAATTTGGTCCCCAGCTCTCACGTGGTGGCTCACAATCATCCATAACTTCAGATCTAAGTATCTGAGAATCAGGCACCTTCTTCTGACTTCCTCGGGCAAGTATGTGATGCCCACACAAAGATAAAATAAGTAAATCTTTTAAAATATTATTCTTAAATTGTATATATCTTTGATGTTAAAAAATGACACTTACTTTCAGCACTTTGAGGCATTTCTCCTGGAGGTACTCACACTGGGGATTGAACCCAAGGACCTCATGAAAGCTAGTAAGCATGGGGCCGTTGACCTATATCCCAGTCCTTTGGATAGTTTGTTTTAGTGTGCATGCTTATGTGTGTATGCATGTGTATGTCTGTGTATGCATATGCACGTGTATGTAGAAGCAACTTCATGTCTCCTTCAATAATTCTCCACTTCTTTAACAGAACAAAGTTTGTTGAATATATTGCAAGGGGGCAGAAGATTGACAGTAGTTACAGTATCACCTGCAGCCTCCATCTTATTATATAAGACAGAGTCTTTCACTGATCCTGAAAGTTGCAAATCTGACCACACTGGCTGGCCAGCAGACCCCAGAGAACCTCATGTTTCCATTCCTGGTTCTGGGATTATATTCACACACCATTGCACTCACATAGATTCTGGTGATCTGAACTCAGGTCCTTATGTTTGTGCAGCAAGCACTTTAACATCTCCATATGTCCCCCTTCGTGTTCTTTGAGACAATCTCACTGGGTTAACCACATGCCTGTGAACTCACTCAGTACCCTAGGTAGTGCTTGAACTTGCAATCCTCCTGTCTCATCCTCCCAAACAGCTGAGATTACAGGCCTGTGATATAAGGCCTAGCTATTTTCAGCACTTTTAACCTCATTCCATTGCCATCCTTCCTCCTGGAGTCACCTGCTAGTCACATCATTACCACTTTCATGTATCTGTCATTTTATTGCTGCGGATCTTTGCAGCTCTCTATGATCCAACTTTTGAGTTATTGCTCTCTAGAGCTGACTTACTGTCTTTCACCAGCTTGAAGACATTTCCAGTCATCTCATCAAATGTTGTAGGACACATATTTCTAAATTCAGGTTTAAGTGTTCTCTTCAGATTCCCTTTATTTTGAGGAAGTCAAACCTGTTCAGGGCTCAACCTCACCTCAAAGTTACTATTACTGCTTTCTATGATTCTTGATTCCAACAACATGAAATACTCTCCTTCCTAATATTCTGCCCCCATAAATGATGCCAGCCTTTTGTGTCACATGTAGAAGGCTACCAGCTTCTGCTTCACCAACTCTTCTAACTCCTCCTTTCTGGCCTGGCCAGTCATCCTATAGAATTTCATCTTTCTTCGTGGGAGCTCTTCTCTCCTGTCCCTGGTGCTGTATCTCTAATATACACTGCTCACTTTCTCTCTGAGAGCTCATTACTTACTTTTAATTTTTTTGTTTGTTTTTTATGACAGGGTTTCTTTGTGTAGCTTTGGAGCCTGTCCTGGAACTTGCTCTATAGACCACGTTGGCCTCAAACTCAGAGATACACCTGACTCAGCTTCTGAGTTCTGGGATTTAAGGTGTGCACCACCACTGCCTGGCTAATTTTATTTTTTTTAATTGGTATGTCTGCACATATTTGAAGGTCGGAGGACAACTTGTGTGAGTTAACACTCCTTCCACCATACCAATCCCACATAGTGAACTTCAGCCATCACACTTGGCAGCAAGCACCTTTATGTGCTGAGTTTTCCCAACAGCCTATCACTCCCTTTTTCCCATTATTTCCTTTACCAAGTTTTCAGTGCAAGGGTGATGTTTAATGAGAACTATGTTCCTTGTCTCACCACATCTGCACCTCCTTAGTAGATGCTCTGGCTCAGGTGAGCAGATAGTCTTACCTGTCCCCTGAAACTGACAAAGAACTACACCTTTTTTGTGAAGCGTTTCTGCCAAAATCCTTCAGTCTAGTTGGAGTGGTCCAAAGGAAAAGAAGTGCCCAATGAAGTGCAGTGGGGAATGAGGCAAAGATAAGGTTGGTGGCTGAAACTCCTGAAGGAATCATCTCCAGGGTGAACTGTGTTCAAAGATGGTGGAGTCCCCAAGCCTGGGACAAAACTCAATATTCCCTGTCCATTTGTTCCTCATTCTCCTTTGCTCCCAATCACTTAATCTCATTCTCTCTGCCCCTAACTTTCTCATTCTTCTCCTTAGACTCACTTCTATGGCCTCTGCAGCATAGCATCCAGGAAGAGTCAAATGTTCAGCCAGCCAGTGGTGCACACACCTTTAATCCCAGCACTCGGGAGGCAGAGACAGGCAGATGTCTGAGTTTGAGGCCAGCCTGATCTACAGAGTTAGTTCCAGGACAGTTAGGGCTGTTACAAAGAGAAACCCTGCCTCAAAAGACAAAGTCACATGTTCAGGTTTTCTTATCAAATGACACCTTGAATCTCAAATGGCCATGGACTCAAACCATCAACCAGAATCAGCTTTGCTCCCTTTGCCTTGGGTATCTTGTCACAGCAATGGAAGGCTAACATCAGTCAATGAGAACAGCAGGGGACATTTCAACAGAAAGTAGAGGGACTGTGGAGACTGAGGGCATACATGTCAGAGGAAGCCACAGGAATTTCAAGATCAAAACATAAGATTTATCAAAATGTGTTAGAATCAGAAATAATTGTGGTACAAATAATTCTGATGCAGAGGCAGGAAAAGAACACATTAAGATTCGTCATCCTAGAGAAGCTAAATAAGAAGGTGAACCCAAAGAAAAACATATAGTCATCCTCCTGGATATTAACCTTCATCAGGCGATGAAAGAAGACAGAGACAGAGTCCGACATTGGAGCACTGGACTGAAACCCCAAGGTCCAAATCAGGAGCAGGAGGAGAGAGAGCACGAGCAAGGAACTCAGGACCGCGAGGGGGGCACCCACACACTGAGACAATGAGGATGTTCTATCGGGAACTCACCAAGGCCAGCTGAACTGGGTCTGAAAAAGCATGGGATAAAACCGGACTCACTGAACATAGCGAACAATGAGGACTGCTGAGAACTCAAGAACAATGGCAATGGGTTTTTGATCCTACTGCACGGTACTGGCTTTGTGGGAGCCTAGGCAGTTTGGATGCTCACCTTACTAGACCTGGAAGGAGGTGGGAGGTCCTTGGACTTCCCACAGGGCAGGGAACCCTGACTGCTCTTCGGGCTGATGAGGGAGGGGGAGTTGATTGGAAGTGGGGGAGGGAAATGGGAGGAGGTGGTGGGGAGGAGACAGAAATCTTTAATAAATAAATAATAATAAAAAGATTTGTAAATGATGAGCCTAAAGTACGGGACTATAGCTAGAAACAATGAGTATCCTGAGTCAAATGTGTTTTAGAGAGAATGGAGAGAGCAGTCTAGATGATCTGGGGCAAAATTTAGAAGAAAAAAAGCAGTCAGCCACCTAGTGGGCAGAGTTGAGACTGCAGGTAGGAAACGGAAGCAGCAATTCACATAACTGAATGGAAGCGGACTAGGCAGGATTAAGTTGGGGAGGGGTGGAAGACAAGCCAAACAGGCAATGATCTAAACTATAAATAAATAATCTGGAATCAAAATAATAAAAAGGATTCTGGGAGTGTTGGGCCACCATAGCCTTGACACTCCAGCGCCATGTAAGCATACACAAGCATAAGTAACAAGTGATAGAGAATTCTTCCAGGGGGTGGGACAGTAGGCTGGGAACTTTGGATGAGGTGCTGGAAAGTAGAACCTAGACCTTGTACCTGAACAAGTAAGACCTCCATCCTGTAGTACCCTCTTAGCCCTAGAACTTTCTTTTGACTCCAGTGTAGACTTACCATGGAAAACCCATTTAAAAACACTTTTAAGATAGAATAAAGCTTCTAAAATAAGATGCCAGAGTGCTTATAGATTACTGCACTATACTATTGTATAATTGTGTAATTGTATAGATTACAATACAAGGAATTCCTTGGGAGTCCATAAATCTGAGAAACAGGGCTTCTTTTGGAGTATTAAATTGTAAGATCCATATCATTTTGGCAGTATGATTCTAAATATATTTTTCACTCTCTTAAATAGGCCATATTACTATTTTCTTTAAGAGTTACTGCAAAAGACCACAATAAAAAGCCATCAACTTTTTTCCAATAACATTTATTAAGTGACTATCAAACTCTGCAGAGGGCAAAAACGTTACACCCTAGTTGCCTGAAGCTGTAAGAGTCAGAAGTGAACACAGCATTTTAACACTAGTATGCCACCACTCCTCACCACCAGGAAGTCCTGGAGCCCTGAAGGCTAGATGAACCCTATGTGCCCCAAATTTCTACCTAACACCCTTGTAGCATATCCAGAAATGACCCTTGCCTGAGTCCTTGAACTCCTTTTGTTCCTTTTCTCCTTTAAAAGGATCTTTCTCACTATAGGTAATGGACTCAAGCAGAACTCTCATCCTGAATTCTCCCTCCTATCAAGCGATAAGAAAAAGGCTAACAATGAACTCCAAGGGAACCTTGAAGACTGGGATGCCGAGGGAACTACTTTCCAACATGTCAAAGAACAAATACCCTTGCCTCTGCTTTATTAGAATTTTTGAAGCCACATGCGACAGTCCTTACACTTGCTTAAGATCACACTGCCCTGATGTCTGTAACCCTCAAAGCTGTGAGCAGTGGAATTCTATGGAACCCAGGATCCAGAGTTGTTTATATTTCAAAGGAATTTTGATTCACATGTTAGCAGAAACCCAGGACACAGAAACCAGGAAATTTCATTTTTCATTACTGAGGATTTTCTTAAATTTTATTATCAGATATTTATTATAAAAACAATGAACAAAAGTAAAACACAGTAGTTAAAAACACAGACAGACTCTGGAGCCAAACAATTTCAACTGTACACTTTACTAATTGTGTCCCTTGGTAAGTGACTCAACATATCTGCTTCTATCTATCCATTTGTAAAACTGGGATAGCTACAAAGCCTACTTGACAGAGTTATGGGAATTGAACAAACAAGTTAATATTTTTAAAAACGTTTAAAAAACCAAGCACATGGTGAGTGCTTATGTATTTGTAAAAGAAAAACAAAAACTAAACTAAAAAATATAATTAATTAATTAACTGGGTTAATGTCTCCAAGAATCTAAGAGGTCTTTATTCAAACACATTTTTAGATGTCACAATAAATGTTTATAAATGATTGTACCCTTATGGCTGTTCATTCTGTTATGTATATCTCCAGTGTCCACAATTAAAATTTATAGTGATTGCCTAAAAGAATTATAAACTAACTGCCCAGCAATTCATTGATAAGTACCAATGGACACTGACACACTAGATTATTAACTATCACTTTGTTTCAAAGCTCAGTCTCATATTTCTGGGCAACAGCATTTCTATCTTCTATCCTTAGTGATCTCCTTTACTAATCTTTCCTAAAGAAGTTAACCTTGATCAACAGTAAATACCCCACTCAATACTGCACTAGTTTTTTTTCTTAAATTCAGATTTAGTATTCCACATTCTATCCCTTAAACAGCACCTAGCCCCTCCCCTTGTAATAGCAAAACCTGTTTCTATAATTATGCACAAAATGTTAACATAAAGCTTTCCATCTAGTAGTCCAGGCAGTGTCTTTCCAGCCAAAACACTCTTCATGGCACAAGACTTTCCCCATAATAATGTACACCAATCTACCAATAAGAGCTCTTGAGGGAATGACTCCTTCCCCAATCATGTTCCTCAAATATGGATTCCTTGTGGATCATACGAGAAGCTTGGGAGCTGTTTTCTATAATTCCCTGACACTGAAGAGGGGCCACATAACTGCCAAAAGGTGTTCCCCGGTCCTTTCACTAATGTCACTCATGAGGTTTCTTCTAAAAAAGAGACTTCCTGTTGTATAATAAAGACAAGTCTTATTGAATTTTTGATGAAAAACTTTCCTCTCGGTAATACTTGTAGGCTTTTTTCTCCCACTGTTGTATGTTTTTATTGTATGTGGTCAAACACAATAAAAGAAAAGTCTCTGACCAATTTAGTTATAGTTGCTTTTCACTATGATTTCTCTGATGTTGAATTAAGGCTGCATGACCACTAAAGGCTCTTCCACACTGAGTGCATATAAAGCGTTTCTCTCCGCTGTGCATTCTCTGATGGATAATGAGGGAAGAATTCTTACAAAAAGCTTTTTCACAGTGATTACATTTGTAGGGTTTCTCTCCAGTATGGTTTCTCAAGTGTACAATAAGGGAAGAACTCTCATTAAATGCCTTCCCGCATTCATTACACCTGTATGGTTTCTCTCCAGTATGAGTTCTCCGGTGTGCGATAAGGTGAGAGCTACAATTAAAGGATCTTTCGCATTGATTACATTTATAGGGTTTCTCACCAGTATGAATTCTCCGATGGGCAACAAGGTGACAGCTCTGACTGAAGGACTTTCCACATTTATTGCATTCGTAGGGTTTTTCTCCAGTATGAGTCCTTTGATGCCTCACAAGATGAGCCATCTGGCTACAGGATTTTCCACATTTATTACATTCATAGGGTTTAATTCCAGAATGAATAATTTCATGTTTAGTAAGGGCTGAGCGTTCTCTGAAAGCTTTGCCACATTCTTGACAGTTATAGGGTTTCTCTCCTGTGTGAGTTCTCTGGTGAGCAATAAGATGGGAACTCCAACTGAAGGACTTTCCACACTCAGTACATTTATATGGTTTTGCTCCAGAGTGAGTTCGTTCATGTTTACTAAGGGCTGAATAATCCCTAAAAGCTTTCTCACACTCATCGCACTTAAAGGGTTTCTCTCCAGTATGCATTCGCATGTGGGCAATTAGATGGGAACTCCAGCTAAAAGACTTCCCACATTCAGTACACTCAAAAGGTTTCTCTCCAGTGTGAGTTCTCTGATGTCCAATAAGATGGGAGTTCCAGTTGAAAGATTTCCCACATTCATTACATACATAAGGTTTTTCTCCTGTATGAATTCTTGTGTGGACAATAAGATGAGAATTCCAACTGAAGGCCTTCCCACATTTGTTACATTCATAGGGCTTTATTCCAGTGTGTGTCCGCTCATGTTTAGTAAGGGCTGAACGGTTCCTAAAAACTTTTCCACATTTATCACATTCATAGGGTTTCTCTCCAGTATGAGTTTTCTTATGCTGAATAAGGTAAGAGCTCCAAATAAAAGATGCTCCACATTTGTTATATTCGTAGGGCTTCTCTGCAGTGTAAGTGCTTGTATGTTGAGCAAGTAGTGAGTCATACCCGAACACTTTCTCCCATTCGTTGTATTTATATGCTTTTTCTACACTACCAATGTTTTGATGTTCCATGAAAGATGAGAAGTAAAAGATATTCTCATACTCTTTATAGTCATATGGGTTTCCTCTGATTTGAAGCCTTGGGTGTTCATTAAGTGATGGGCTCTGGTTAAAGATTTGGCGGCATTCCTTATATTCATAGAGTTTTTCTCCTGTATGTATTCCTTTATGATCACCAAAATGTATAATATGATTAAAAGATTTCACAGCATCAGTATATTTCAACAGATTGTCTCCAGTTTGCATTCCTGCAGGGTAAACAGGCTGAAGAGACTGGCAGAAGGCTTTGTCATGATCATTTTCACAGGTAACCTTATCTGCATACATTATAGCTGAATTACATCTCCAACCTTCAAGATGTGCATCAGGTTTATAGAAATGTTCTAATTGAGAAACTCTCTGAGATGGAACCAAGTTTAAGCTTTTGCTGTACTCTGTGCCAAGTTCAGAGAATTCAGAACGTCGTTGAGAAAGTACTTGTTTCTGCATGAAGACCATTTGTCTCATACCTGTACTCTGATTCATGTGATACATTTCTAATTGGTCTTTACATCCCAAAACTCCTAGCCTGGAGAGCCAAGGATCATTCCATATATATCTTTCTAATGCCATCCCACTGCACTGTTCTTCTGCAAAAATACTCTGTGCTGGAACCAATGTTCTGCTTTCAACATTTCTCATCCACTCTGAAACAGAAGCAGGAGAAGCTGTGAGTGCATGAAGACCTCGGGATTCACTGAAGAGATTATTCATACTATAGAAAAGGCTACAGTATATTTCATTTTCAAGTACAGACATGAAAGACAGAGAAATATCGTAATAGAGAATAGTGAAAAGTAAACAATTGGTACTACAAAAGAAAGCACATAATCACACTAATAAAACCACTGAGGAGTGGTTTCACATGAAAAGTTACAGTTACAGGAAAAAGTAAACTCTGCAGGACTGAGCTACTCAAGCCATGTACATTATCAAACTAGCTTACTTGGAGTCTCAGTCATGGTACTACTGCCTATATGACCAATGTCAAATAAGCACACTGAATACTGGATTAAACTCACCTGTGGTTCCTACTACACAATGTCACAGACCATCACAATTTCTTGCTAGATTTATACAACTCCATTGTGAAAATATCAGCAGAAACTTAGATTTGGCTTCCTCTAGACTCTATAATATTACTTTCTATTCTTTTACTGTAATAAACCATAATATTGATGGTAGTGAGTTTCAAATCCTGTAAGTCATCTTAGTGAATCAATGGCAGCCCTGGATACCCCTGACAAAAGGACAGTGAAGGAAGGGAGGGAGGGATGGAAGGAAGGAGGAAAGGCTTAATAAATAAGTGTGCAGGCCTTTGGCAAGTAAAATTTAATTCATTAAACAGAGTTATAATTTATTTCTGCATTATAATGTCTTCCTGCTTCCCATCTCAGTATTAGAAGGAGGCTATAAGAAAGTATCAACAAAGATTTTAAGCCAGGATGTTATTTATAATAAACTACTACTACAATATGTATTATTCCAAAGTCCAGTCAAGATTTAAACACATAAGACTTAGCAGCTCAAAGGGAAATCTTATCATAGTTTAAAGAATGCCCTAGAGAAGTAATTCCTGTGACCACTATGGAATCATTTTTACAGCAGTGACAAAAGAAATAGACTAGTGAGTTCAAACTAGTTAGAACATCTGTATTTAAATACTAGCTCTACCACTAATCATAAGCGAACTTTTGTGATGGCTTAAGGCAAGTTTCTGAATCCAGCAAAATGCCTGTAAATGTGTGTGTGTGTGTGTGTGTGTGTGTGTGTGTGTGTGAGAGAGAGAGAGAGAGAGAGAGAGAGAGAGAGAGAGAGAGAGAGAGAGAGAGAGAGATCAGCAACGTGTTGTCATAACTGGGTTATCAGAGTATCTGTTTTAGTTCATATTACTATTATAATAAATTATCACATAATTAGTGAATTACATAATACAGTTCTATTACCTTATAGTTCTAGAAGTCAGCAACCCAAAACAACCATTATTTTATCTGTCTAGGGTTCTCTGAAGATTCACAAGAAAGGCTTGTCTTTGATTAGCAAACTAGGGGAGTAAGTAGTCCTAACAATTTCTGGCAAGAAATTGAGGTAGGGCATAGAGTAAGATCAACAAAACAATAAACAAAAAGATAGAAAGGAAAAACTGAGCAACATGCTCACAGAGGCTTTAAGAGTGACAACTCTTTTGGTTGTGAGCCTAGCCTTTAATGACTGAGCCATCTCAGAGACAAATTCCTGACCAGGACACCAACAGTGCAGATACTAAGATCAACACTTAATAAATGGAATCTCATGAAACTGAAAAGTTTCTGTAAGGCAAAGGACACCATCAAAAGGAGAAAACAACAGCTTACAGAATGGGACAAGATCTTCACCAACCCCACATCTGACAGAGGGTTAATTTCCAAAATACATAGGGAACTCAATAAACTAGACATCAACAAACCAAATAATCTTTTAAAATGGGGGTACAGATCTAAATAGAGAATTCTCAACAGAAGAATCTCAAATGGTTGACAAACCTTTAAGGTTATGTTCAACATCCTTGGCTATCAGGCAAATGCAAATCAAAATGACTCTGAGACTCCATCTTATACCTGTCTGAATAGCTAAGATCAAAAGCACAAGTAACAGTTCATGCTGTAGGGGATTTGGAGCAAGGGGAACCTCCTCCATTGCTAGCAGGAGTGCAAACTTGTATAGGCACTTTGGAACTCAGTGTGGTGATTCCTCAAAAAAAGCATGGGATAAAACTGGACTCTCTGAACATGGTGGACAATGAGGGCTGATGAGAAAGAAGCCAAGAACAATGGCACTGGGTTTTGATCCTACTTCATGTTCTGGCTTTGTGGGAGCCTAGCCAGTTTGGATCCTCACCTTCCTAGACCTGAATGGAGTGGGGAGGACCTTGGACTTTCCACAGGGCAGGGAACCCTGACTGCTCTTCGGACTGGAGAGGGAGAGGGGGAGGAGTGGGGGGAGGGGGAGAGGAAAGGGAGGAGGGGGAGGGAAATGGGAGGCTGGGAGGAGGCAGAAATTTTTTTTTTCAATAAAAAAAACTGGGAATCAATCTACCAAAAGACCCAGCTATACTATTCTTAGGCATATAGCTAAAGGATGCTCAATTATACCACAAAGACACTTGCACAACTATGCTCACAGCAGCTTTACTTGTAATAGCCAGATCCTGGAAACAACCTCGATGCCCCTCAATGGAAGAATGGACAAAGAATGTGTGGTACATTACACAATGGAGTACCACACCACTGTTAAAAACAAGGACACCAGTAAATCTGAAGGCAAATGGATGGAATTAGAAATAAAAATAATCATCCTAAATTAGGTAATGCAGACCCAGAAAAACAAACATGGTATGTACTCACTCATGAGTGGATATTAGCTGTAAAATAAAGGATAAATATGCTACAATCCACAGACCCAGAGAAACTAAGTGACAAGGAGGGTTCATGGGGTCAGGGAGGCACCTGGATCTACCTGGGAAAGAGAAGTAGAAGAGATTTCGTGAGTGGACTGTGAGCGGGTGAGGATGGGAACATGGAGTCTAGGAGGGAGGAGGTGGGGGGAATCCTATACTACAGTAAATATGAATATGAAATAGATAACATAGGCATATATGATAGAGTGTGAAGGGAAGAAAGGGAAGAAGAATGGTGTAATTATACAATAATCCCAAAATAAAATAGCAAATTCATAGTGAGTAAATATGAATGCAAAAAAAATAGTAAAAAAGGAAAAAAAGAGTAAAAAGTTATCTTGTATTGGGAAGTAATAGTAATGTAAGTAAAGAACAGTGAGTATATATAATTTTTCAACTTATACATTTTATGGAGCTTTGACTTTTTTGAATCACGTGAATATACTGCTTATACTCAAAAACTATTTTGTCTGTTGTTTTTTAAGTGCCTGAAGGCATAGACTGCAATTTGGAAATTTAAAAAGTAAATGTTTAAGTAGATAAATAAATGAAAACTTAGAGAAGGTAAAGCAAATATGAACAGCAAGCAAGCACAGAGCACACAGAAAGAGAGGGGAACTCGGCACACAACAGCAACCTCATGAGACAGGCTCTGCTCTCAATCCGCAATAGATAAAAAGGAACTAAGAGGAGGAAGAAGAAAGCTCCCTAGAGGGGATTATAACTGTACTAGAAAATAACCCCTCTACCCTTAGCCCATTTATCAAAAAGGAGACCTTTGAGAAGTTCCTCATTCAATGCCAAGGCTTCACCTCACCTGGACAAGTACTTTGGGGATATGCTCGCTCCACTGACCAAGGCTCTTCTCCTTGTTCCAACAGGGAGATGACTTCAGGCTTAGCAATCTGATTCCCTACAGATAGAAGAAAGACATGTAACTTTGGTGACAAAGCTTTGGAGTTGCCAAAGAACTCTCCCTTGCCTCTTCCTCCTGTGACTCCTCACTGGAGTGGAAGAAACACATCCTTCTCTCTTTGTATTCTCGAAGTATTAAGAATTTCATCCCTGAATCTCAAAGTCCAAGACCATCTCAGCCCTTCAGAGATACACTATACTACTTTCACAGAATAGCCGAAGACATTGCAAAGGAAATAGCTTTATTTATTTAGGCAATTTCTGCCTTACCCACAGAGAGTAGGTGTCCGTAGGTCTCCAGCATCACGTCACGGTATAAGGTCCTCTGAACAAGGTCTAGCTGCCCCCATTCTTCTTGGGTGAAGGCCACAGCTACATCTTTGAAAGTCACTGGTTCCTGAAAGAACATATATGACCCTTCTCAGCCTGTGGCTTTCCAAATTTTCGAGGAATGGAATGAGGCTGACAGACTTTGAGGAGAGGAGACAAGATATTAAAAACTTACTAGATGTTATCAAGATTCTACCCAGATATGGTGACTAACTTTAAACCCAGCACTTAGAAGGCAGAGGCAGAAGGATCTCATTGAGTCCAAGACCAGCCTGGTCTACATAGTGAGTTCTAGGACAACCTGTGCTATGTAGAGAGAACATATCTAAAAAATAAAACTAAGTAGAAGCTTCTAGTTGAACTGAGTACTGCCCAGGGCCCTGCATTTGGGATACACTTGGAATATACCAGTTTCAGCTGCAGAAACCACAGCAAAAATGTGTTCATCAAAAAAAAAAAAAAGTTGCCTGGCAAACCACTTTATCAACTAAGCACTAATACTCTGTAGGTCATTATAAAAATCAAATCTTACAGTCCACAATAAGTACATTTTATTACATCTCAGCAATGATGCAATGAACTTTGATATCATACTAGTTAAACAGCAGAATTCTCCATTTGCCATTGCAGGATATCCCTGGGGGGTTCCTGTATGAAAGCCACAGTCAGAGCTGTACCCATCTTTAGTTTATAATTAAATTAAATAAATAAACTAGTAAATAAAAAAACTTAAAAAAGCTCCAACATAAAGAAAATATGCACATACATCACAAATTAAAGTGTCAAGAGCCAAAAGAGAAACCTGGAGACAGTAAAAGACATAGATATTCTTCAATATATTCCACAGTTTATTTATTAGAAACCAATTCTGATAAAAATGGCCAGTGTGAACAGGAATCCCACCTTGACAACACTCTATTCTCTCAATACATGACTATATCCTGAACCAGAGTATACAGAGAACAAGTTAGAAGAGTCTTTGCTCCAAATCTGGATCTGATACCTGGAAAGTAGAATCTATCATCTACTACCCTGATGATGAGAAAGTTTTTATCAAAGGGCTGGAACTAAGGGTAAGCAGGATGGCCCAGAGCAACCTGGGTGGAGGGAACTAGTTACAGGAGTAAAGATAAAACAGTTGAGTTAGAAAAGAATCCAGACTGACTGGCTGAGTCGCGTCCACTATAATCCCAGTTTCTTGTCAGGGACTGAAGAGGATGAGTTGAGTTCCCAGGTTCAATATGAGCAACATAGTGACAAAAATATAGAAACCAGGCATGGAAAAGGCCTTTAATCCAGGAACTCAGAGCACCAAGGAGAAAGAATCAGAGTTTAGAGCCTGGCTGGGTTACCCAGTAAGAACTCGTTTCTAAGCAAACAAAAGCACAAAATCCAAAGGGGAAAAGGAAAACAGAAGATGAACACAATGTTAACCTAAGTCTGATTTTGCAATTATTATACCTTTTATACTCCTTTTAAGAAATCAATGGGAGACTCCAGTGTCTGAGCGTCCTGAGAGTGGAACATGGGAGGCCTCCTCTTAACTTTCATTTTCAAAGATTCTCATTATGTGTTACTAGAGTTTCCTTATGCCTGTTCCTTTGAGAAATTTTGTATGTGTTTTGAAGAATGAAAATGTAAACAAAATAAGTCTCTTTAAACAAAATAATTATTTGGGAAAAAATCCCTGCCACTGTGAAACCACACAGTGTGAAGACTCTGCACACAGGTACCCCCACTGTGTCCTCTTGATTATACAAGGAACAGGAAATTAGAGATTTACTCACTAGACAACCCCCACAATCCAGATTCAGAGCCTGAGGCCATTAAAGGTAAGAGTTTAGTTAGTAAGTATAGAGAAATGAGAATGGTAGCTTATAATGGAAAAAGAGTCTGACATCAGGACCTTCTCTTTTGGGGAACAAATGAGTAAAGGCCTATACAGTAAGATTAAGACACAAAGGAACACAATTAGGAAACAGCTCAGTGCTTATACTGCATCATGTCCCTTGAGGAATGAAAACTGCTCTTAAATTTTAGTGGAATGTCTAGTCCCCAGAAGAAGTCCTTTTCCCAAGGTCAGGCATTTGGATACAGGCCTCTATTCCCTCAGGGGCTTTGCTAAAAGTAGTCATCCCCTTACTCTGGCAGGAGGAACTTCCGTGGCCCTTCCATTGATGTAAGAGTGGTCCTGGTGGTTACTGAACCTTTGAGAACAATATTTAGATTCTCACTGAACTTTTTACTTTTGTCTCAGGAAAAATGCTATAATCAAGTTAATGGCCACTTTCTGTCCCTGAATCACTGATCATGCTTTCAATCTTGCCTGTGGCTGAACTACTGAGCATAAAAGGTCCCCGATTCACCCTCAGATCACATCTATACCCACCCCAACCCCACCAACCTCCATCCCCACCAACTCCACATCTTCTCTTTGGGACATGAATCCCACTAAAGCTGGTCTCCAGAAGGATGGGAGTAGGAACATCTTCCAAAATAGCTTCAACATGATTAACGAAGTCAACACCCACACCCTAGCAACTGACAACCCTGTAGGCTGCCACGAATTCACATCCTATCCTTTTAAGTATGTTCAAAAGTTAATAGAAGAACGCCTAGTAATGAGACACAAGAGAAATGAAACCATTAGAGGGTTTCAGGAAACCCAGGAATGATAAAACAGTGGCCACTGGTGACAACTATCAGTAACTACAGCACCTCAGGTGACAGAAGACTGAGAGATATTTAACAAAGGTAACACCATGCAGCTGACAACCCACCCTGTCATCTGAAAAAATCAAACAACCAAACACCATATGCCCACTAATGTAAAGAAGGAGGTAGGGGCTAGAGAAAGCTCAATTGGTAGTGGGCTTGTCATATAAGCATGAGGACCTACCGTCAATTCTCAGCACCATCATAAAAAGCTACCTACAGTAGCAGACTTTGTAACCCTAGCACTGGGGAGGCAGAAAGAGGCAAATCCCTGGAGCTAGCTGGCCAGTAAGCCTAACCTATCAGCATATCCCAGACAGTGAAAGAACCTGTCTCAAAATAAAGTCTGTTTTACCCTTAGCAAAGCAACACTGCTTTGGAATGGCTATTCTAATTGTTCATTGGAATATATAGAGTTGGGGAATAGCCAAGTGCTTGTTTAAATAGTGTGTGATGTTTCTGTAAGGTCATTACAATGAAGTAATTTTTATTTAAAAATCAACAACAAAACAAACACAGTGGAGTTGGTGAAATGACTCAGCAAGTAAAGGCTTTTACCACCAAGCCTACAAGCTGTGTTCCTATGGCCCATGGGGTGGAGGCAAAGAACCAGCTCCCAAAAGCTGTCTACATACATACAAATGAGGGACAAAACACCACTCAAGAAGCACTCTTGTCCAACTACCTGTCTCCAGGGGGCTGAGAAGATGGCACTTAAATGATACCACGAATGCTGAATCGGGAAAGGAAGAAGCCAGGGAAATCTGGTCTCTTCAGATAAAACGTACACGCGATCTGAGTGCCTGGTTTTGACCCTGATTTTACCAACTATAAGACTCTGACGTGGTGGAAACAAGTGAGAAAAAGTGGAATGTGAGCTGAGCATTAGGTAACTTTTGCTGGGTGTGCAGTGAGGAAAAGGTACTATTAGTTATATTCTAAATCAAATACCCAAAAATACAGGTAAAAATCATACAATTCTGGGATTTGTTTTTAAATTTTTCTAGCTTTACGAAATTGCTATGTTAGAACAAGTCACAGGCAGAAACTGAAAGTTGGATGTTGCTGAAGGTGATGGGCATGAGTATATACGGAAAGCAGAGTAAGAGCAGAAAGATGTCCACTTCCTAACCCTCAAAACCTTAACAATAGAAAGACTTACATATGTAACTAAGGTAAAGATGCTGCAACAAGAGTAACCCGTACTGTCTGGGTGGATCCAGTGTAATCAGAAGGTCATATATGTGAAGAAGGAAGAGGTAGGAAGACCAAAAATGCAATGATGGAAGCAGAAGTGGGAATTAAGAAAGGAGAAGGGTAAAGATGCTGCTTGGTGATAGAGTGCTTGCCTACCATGCCCAAAGTTCGAGATTAACTTCCCAGTACTGCCTTCACTGTCCAAGAAAAGAAGGATACAAATCAAACAATGAGACAAAATTTTTCCTGGAGCATCAATGAAAAACACATAACCGCACCCTAGATGCTTGGTGCTGTCAGTGTCTTGTTTGGTTTGCAGAGTTTGTTTTTAGTTTTTTTCAAACGGATCTTAAGTAGCTCAGGCTGGCCTCAAACTCAATCCTTGAACTCAGTATGCAACTGATGCTCCCAAGTGCTGAGGTTCCAGGCATGTGGTGGTACTCCCAAATATGCAGGCCCTTTTTAGACTTCTACGCTCAAAACAAGGGAATAAAATAGTTGTGAGCGCCCAAGCTTCTATTAATCTGCTGCAGCAGCAACACAAAGGTAATCCTCAGTTTATGTTCTATTTTTCTACTTAAAGATCTTTTTGTTTTACTTTGTTCATTTGTTTGTTTTAATTTGGAGGCTGAAGAAGTGGCTCAGTGATTATAAGCATTTGACGTATTTCCAGAGGCATCTCCACCCGATTTCAAGCTGTACTATGGAGCTGTAGTAAGAAACACTGCATGGTGTTGCCATAAAACAGACACCTTGATCAATGGAACTGAATCGAAAACCCAGGCATAAAACTACACACCCATGCACACCTGATTTATATAAAGAAGTCAGAAATGCACATGGAAGAAAGAAAGCACCTTCAACAAATAGTGCTGGTCTAACTGGATGGAATGTAGAAAAATGCAAATAGATCCATATCTATCACCCTGCACAAAACTCAAGTACAAGTGGATCAAAGACCTCAGCATAAATCCAGATACCTGAACCTGATGGAAGAGTTTTGAACTCATTGGCACAAGAGGCAGCTTTCTGTACAGAACACTGATAGCACAGGCACTAAAATCAAGAATTAATAACTGGAACTTCATCAAACTGGAAATCTTGTGGAAGGGAAAGAGTACCATCAATAGGGCAAAATGGCAGCCCACAGAGTAGAAAAAGATTTTCACCAACTCTAACAAAGGGCTTAGCCTGGTGATGGTGGTGAACGCCTTTAATCCCGGCACTAGGGAGGCAGAGGCAGGCGGATCTCTGTGAGTTCGAGACCAGCCTGGTCTACAGAGCTAGTTCCAGGACAGGCTCCAAAGCTACAGAGAAACCCTGTCTCAGGGGCGGGGTGGGGAAGAAAAGAAGAAAAGAAAATAGAGGGCTAATCTCCAAAACATATAAAGAACTCAAGAAACTAGACATTACAATACCAAATAATCCAATTGAAAAATGGGGTACAGATCTAAACAAAGAATTCTCAACAGAGGAAACTCAAATGGTTGAGAATCACTTATAGAACTGTTCGACATCCTTAGCCTCAGGAAAATTCAAATTAAAACAACTCTGAGATTCCATCTTATATCAGTCAGAACAGCTAAGATCAAAAACACAAGCAACAGCTCATGCTGAAGAGGATGTGGATAAAAGGGAACACTCCTTCACTACTGGTGGGAGTGCAAACGTGTACAGTCACTTTGGAAATCAGTATGGCAGTTTCTCAGAAAACTGAGAATTGATCTCCCTCAAGACCCAGGTATACCACACTTGAGCACACACTCAAAGAATATTCCATCCTATCACAAGGACATTTGCTCAACTATGTTTATAGCAGTTTTATTCATAAGAGCCAGAAACTGAAAACAACCTAGATGTCCCTTGACCCAAAGAATGGATAAAGAAAATGTGGTATATTTACACAATGGTGTATTACTCAGCTGTTAAAAACAATGACATTGATCGAGGGGCATTTAGGTTGTTTCCAGGTTCTGGCTATGACAAACAAAGCTGCTATGAACATAGTTGGGCACATTTCCTTGTGGCGCAATTGAGCATCCTTTGAATACATACCCAAAAGTGGTATTGCTGAATCTTGTTGCTTCCTAATTTTCTGAGAAATTGCCACAACAACATCCAAAGGGGCTGTACCAGCTTGCATTCCCACCAGCAATGCAGAAGTGTTCCCTTTTCCCCACAACCTTTCCAGCACAAGTTGTCATCAGTGGTTTTGATCTGAGTCATTCTTACAGGTGTAACGTGGAATCTCAGAGTTGTTTTGATTTGCATTTCACTGATGGCTAAGGATGTTGAACATTTCCTTAAGTGTCTTTCAGCCATTTTAGATTCCTCTGTTGAGAGTTCTCTGTTTAGGTCTGTACTCCATTTTTTTTAACTGGATTATTTGTTCTTTTGATGACCAATTTCTTGAGTTCTTTATATATTTTGGAGATCAGCCCTCTGTCTGATGTGAGGTTAGTGAATATCTTTTCTCATTCTGTATGCTGCCATTTTGTCTTGTTGACCATGTCCTATGCTTTTCAAATGCCACTCGATCCAAGTAATGGATAAGGAAAATGTGGTACATTTACACAATGGAGTACTACACAGCAGAAGAAAGCAATGACATCCTGAGATGTCCAGGCAAATGGATGGATCTACAAAACATCATACTGAGTGAAGTAACTCAGACCCAGAAAGACAATTATCATATGTACTCACTCATAAGTGGCTTTTAGACATAAAGCAAATAAACACCAGCCTACAGTTCACAATCCCATAAAACGTAGACAATAATGAAGACCCTAAGAGAAACATACATGGATCTAATCTACATGGGAAGTAGAAAAAGGCAAGATCTCCTGAGTAAACTGGGAGCATGGGGACCATGGAGGAGAGTAGAAGGGGAGGGGGGAGAAAGGGAGAGAAACAGAGAAAAATATAGATAGATAGATAGATAGATAGATAGATAGATAGGTAGGTAGNTAGATAGATAGATAGATAGGTAGGTAGATAGATAGATAGATAGATAGATAGATAGATAGATAGATAGATGATAGATAGAGCAATAACATCATGAAATTTGCAGGCAAAAATGACTAAAACTAGAAAAAAAATCATTCTGAGTGAGGTAACCCAGACCCAGAAAGACAAACATGATATATACTCACCTAAAAGTGGATATCAGCTGTAAAGTAAAAATAATCGTGCTATAGTCCAAAACCAAGAGAGGCTAAGTAACAAGGAGGGCTTAAGGGGGGAATGCAAGGACCTCCCTGGACAAGGGAAATAGAATAGATTTTCAGGTTGGACTGGGGTTGGGTAGGATTGGAAACAGAAGGAATCAGATCCGAGGGAAAATACTGGAAAAAAACAACTGGAATTGAGGGACATCTCAGAGGCAAGATGGAAACCTAGTGCAATGAAAACGCCATGGAATCTATGAGAGCCAATCTAGCAGCCTCATAGTAACAGGGGACATGGAGCCTCAAGTAGGACTGGAACACCAAACCAAGCACAAAACCTTCGACCGACAGTGTGTCCTGCCTGCAGTGTGCTGGGACTGGAGCCTAGTAGAACCCTAATCAAAAAGACCAGAGAGTACAACTAATGGACTCTAAACCAACAGCTAGGGAGCCTGCAAGGGACTAACCTAGGCCCTCTGCATAGGGGTGACAGTTGGGTAGCTTAGTTTGTTTTGGGGACTTCGAGCAGTAGGACCAGGATCTGCCCCTGGTGCATGAACTGGCTTTTTGGAATCCATTCCCTATGGTGGGATGCCTCGCTCAGCCTTGATGCAGATGGGAAGAGCTTGGACTTGGTCCTGCCTGAACTTGATATGCCATGTTGACTGCCATAGGAGGCCTGATCCTTTCTGAGGCGTGGGATGGGTGAGATAGAGAGGGGGGGGAGGGGGGAGGAGAAGTAGAGGGAGGGAAAATTGTGGTTGGTATGTGAAACTGAAAAATTTTTTTAATTAAAAAGATCAGAGAGACTTCATCCAGCAACGGATGGGAACAGATGCAGAATCCCTCAGCCAAACATTAGGCAGAGCTCAGGGTGTGCTGCAAAGGAGGGGGAGGAAGGATCTGAGGAACCAGAGGGGTCAGGGACACCATGAAAGCAGGGCCCACAGAATCAACTGACTTGAGACTCATGGGGGCTCACAGAGATCAGGGAACCTGCAGGGGTCTGACCCAGGTCCTTACAGATCACAATGTCTGAATATGCAGTGTATATATGCTATGGCTGAGGAACTTTGGCGTTCTTGTCGGATTCCTAATAGCGGGAGCGCAGGATGTCTCTCATTCTTTTGCCTACTTGTGTGATGCTTCTGCTCCTGGTGGGTTACCTTATCCAACCTTGATGTGACTGTATGTGTCTTTTCTTATGGTAGCTTGGTATGCTGTGTCTGGTCAATGTGTCTGGGAGGCCTGCCCTTTTCAGAGGGGAGGCAGAGGGGGTGGATCTGCAGGAGAGGGGAGAGAAGACTGTGGGGGAAGAAGGGAGAAGAGAGAAGACTAAAAAAATAAATAAAGCCGGGCAGTGGTGGTGCACGCCTTTAATCCCCCTGCACTCGGAAGGCAGAGGCAGGCGGATCTCCGTGAGTTTAAGGCCAGCCTGGTTTACAGAGCTAGTGCCATGACAGCCCTATTACAGAGAAACACTGCCTCGGAAAAATAAATAAATAAATAAATAAATAAATAAATAAATAAATAATAAAATACAATTAAATAAATAAATATGACCAAGCTATTAAAAAAAGAGAGAAAGAGCACTTGCTGCTCTTCCAGAGGTCTCTGGTTCGAGTCTCAGCATGCACATGGAGGATTACAGCTGTGCTCTTCTCTTCTAAAGAATTCCACGCTCTCTTCTGCCCTGAGGATATTAGACACACGTGTTGCATGCACATCTATGCAGTCAAAACACTTATAACACATAAAGTATTTTTCAGTTAAAGGAAATATCCCATCCTATGAAAAGAACAGACCATAAGCACCATGAACTTTCCACATTCCATTTACAATGCTAACCAAGCAAAGGATAGTACATAGGCTTCCCTGTCCAGCACCCCCAGCCCCACACAGTGTGCAAGATTGCAATGGGGCAGGAGCCACCTGCAGGAGGACCACAGTAGTGACTCTTTCCTCCCACCTTAAACAGTACAGCAAAGGTAGGCGAGAAATCAGCCTGGGAAGACCTGGGGCATAAGCTTGTGCTCAGGACAAGATGACCAGCCACTCGAGCCTGTAGACAGTGCTACCAGCAGCAGTCACTTAGACACATGCGCAAAACTCCCACAGGCCCTCTAAGCTCAAGAGTGTGGGAGGTTCTCAGACTGACTAATGAGCTGAGACATCTTCAGTCTGACAAAGAAGGTGGGAAGGCCTGGCACTTTGCATTAAGGAAATTGAAGGCAAAACTAAGTAACTGATCCTAGCCCACAGGCCCATGGAACCCATGGGATTGGCAGGAAAGCAGGAGGCAGAGAGGGTGGATGGGGGGAGCAATCAGGAGGCAAAACTGTGGGGCAGTAGCCCAGCAAGACTCAAGCAGTCCCACAGACCTTTCTAGGTGACAACAGATAGGAGACAGGAACATCTGCCACACTGGTGAAGACACAACAGGGTGGACAAGGGGCACAAATGCAGACAGCCGATTGAGTTAGCTTTCGAGCACCTGCAAGACCTCTTCCCAGGCTCTCAGCCTGGAGTGGCTGTAATACAAAGCAGAACAGGATGCTTCAGGTCAGGCTGTTTTAGAAAAGAAGTTTTTCTTCACATGGGCTGTGAAGAAAAGACGGGCCAGAAATGAGTGGATACAAAGAATTCAGTGGGGGCAGAGATTCCTGGGCTCCCAGCTCTACAAAGAGCATGATCCATAGGAAGAAAGTCTGGCAGCTAGTTTATCTAAGAAACTCAATATCCAGCAGAAGACCTCAGAAAGAATATAAAGGCCAGAACTACTTTTTAAAAGACTACAAGGTATCTTAAAAGATGCAAAGCCATAAGCCATGAACAAACACATATATTTGACAAAATATCAGTAATCATTTTAACTGGCAAGAGATAAGACAAACAGAAGATAACTCGTGTTATCTTATATATGATTGTCCGTATATACTCAGGACCCAGAATGCATGTAGAGAAGGATGTCGCTAGAAATCTGGGAGTTAAGGAGAATGAGGCAAAAGGATGGAAATAGATACCAGCCTCACAAGCAATCCAATACATCCAAACTAAAGTAATGCCATGTACCTTTCTGAACTCGCGATCATCATCCTCATCATCACAATAATAAAACTTGATGCTACACATTACCAAAGGTTTGAGAAAATAGGTGTATTTCTCCCAAACTGGATACTGAGCAGTGCCTTCAGTCTTTAGAGACCAGCATGGTGACACTAACATCAGAAAAATAGAACCTAAATCCCAAGACCCAGTAAAGTTCTGCTTCTAGGGTCATACACAAGAAAGCGGTTACACACGTACACCAAGTGAGGTAGCAGGAGCAGCGGCACAGTTTAGGCTGACATGGCAAGGATGCCGTGTAGAGAGCTGGGGAAGCAACCCATAAATAATCTAGACTGTAACTTTCTGAAGGTAGTACAGACAAAAAACAAACCTGACCTGTTTGTCCACCACTGAGAACAGACCTCAAAATTTATCAAAGTAGGGCTGAAGAGAAGGTTCAGGGGTTAACAGCACTTGTTGCTGTTGCACAGGACCTGGTTTCAACTCCCAGCTTCCACATGGCAGCTCAGAACCAGTAACTTGTCTTAGGGGATCTGCTGCCCTCCTCTGCCCTCCATAGACTTTGTATGCACTTGGAGCACACACAGCATGCAGGCAGAAAACACCCATACACATAAAATGAAGTTTAAAAAAAAAAAAAAAAAACTCTTTCAAAGCTACTTGTCGAATTGTTTTAAGAAAAGAGACTGCATTGCCTACACACTGTACTTATAGAAATGAACTGTGTATACAAGGAATCTACCCAAGCTCAGCAGCTCTGACACAGAGGACTACATAAAGATTGGAATAGAGCAGAGATGATAAAACTATTGGGTTTTATTGGGGAAGGGTTTTTTTTGTTTGTTTGGTTTGGTTTTAGTTTGTTTTTCATTTGTTCCTTGAGAAAGGATCTATGTATCCCTGGCTAACCTGGAGTTCAATACACAAACCAGGCAGGCTTTGAACTCACTGAGATCTGTCTGTCTCTGCCTCTCTAGTGCTGTTATTTAAGGCACGTGTCTCCACACCTGGCCAAAATAGCTGTTTATTCATCTTTACTCTTTTCTGTAATTGCAGAACTTGCCAAAAAAAATCTAGAATTAAAAAATAAATATCCAACTAGGCCTGGAAAGACAGTGAGTCCTCCTGGTGAACAGACCGGTTGGGGTCACAAAAATCACAGGAGGGCTCACCTCAGGGTTAAGTGAGAAGACAGACATCTTTAGGACTGCAAATGAAAAGCCCAGAAGCTTCTGAAAGTGATACTAGATGGTGGTAGGCAGCAGTTTCTATGGAGATGGAGCCCTCAGCACCAAGAGCAGGGAGGAAATGTAGGGTTCAGCCGTACCCGAGGCACTGGAGTAAGGCTGAAAAACACAATGTTCACAGGCCCAGTCTTACGGCGGAATGACCTGCAGGTGTCTCACTCAAACCTTAAAAACATCCTTGCACATACTACTTCAAATGTGTTTACACACCCACCACATTTAAACCACGGACCTAAGTTTGATAAACTAGGTTTTAGCTGTCTGCCTAGAAAGGTTACTGCCTGGACTTCTCGGGTTTGCTCCTCCATGGAACCTGTGGCATTCACAATGTTTTCTAAATTACCTCTCGTTATTTATATGTTGTTCAAGGCTCTTTTATACTTTTAATGTATTAGTACTGTGTGTGTGCCACGGCACAGCTGCAGACTATTGGGCTGCAAGCACTCCATCAGCTGAGCCATCTCACCAGTCTGCCACTTGTTGGTTTTTAGGGACTAATTTTTTTTTATTTATGTATGTGTGTCTGTGTGACTATATGCCACGGTGTGCGGTGCCCCCAAATCCACAGCAGGTTATCACCCTCTGGCGCTGAGGTCACGCATAGTTGTGAACCACCTATCACGGACGCTGGGAAACACACTCAGGTTCTCTGAGAGGCAGTAAGTGCTCCGTAGGCAGAGCCAACACTCCAGTCCCAACCTTTATTTTTCTTCTTTTTTAAGACAGGGCCTCAAACTCATAGTTCTCCTGCCTTAGCCTCCAAAGTGCTGGGATTATAGGCATGCCATCCCTGGCTATTATTAGCATTTTAACACAAGCTCTTTGAAAACAAACAAACAAACAAAAACCACACAGTCACCCTTCACCCATGATGATCATACATGATCAGTACATACCACTCATTTGCCGTGTCATGCAGAAATTCTCAGTGGATCAGTATAGAGAGCATTTCCATATTTGGACAGCTTCCCAGGTTATTTTTAAGCAAACTGGAATATTATGATATTATCACTAATATTATTTCCCCTATTCCTTGAAAGAATAGTATCTAGAATCTGGCTGGATAAAATTTTACTGATATATTTCCTAGAATGAATTCAGCTGAGAGATGGCAGCTTGTGATGTTTCTATCAGGTGAATATTTATTTCAATAATTATTTAACTTGGAAAGACCTATATGGGGACAGCAGGTCCACTACCTTCCTCAAGATCCTGCTTAATTAAGAAGACACAGCTGGCCATAGTAATAAATGCCTTTCATCCCAGCACTTGGGAGGCAGAGGGAAAGGATCTCTTATGAGTTCAAGATTAGCCTGGTCTACATAGGCAAGTTCCAGGCTAACCAGGACTACACAGTGAGAATCCAATCTCAAAAAGCAAAAACAATTCAAAATTCAAGTCCAAGTTTCCAACAGGGAAAATTCCAAAGCCGTGATTTGGGAAGGGGGCCAGGAACATGTTCTCAGAAATCACAACTCTTCAGACATTACAAGGTGTTGTTATTTCAATTGCTTTATTTTTCTCAGCAATAACTAGTCATTTTCAGAAACTCTCACAGAGTTAACCATCGAGTACAGCACAGAGATTAACCAGGCTTCTTCACAGCATTTGATTATTGCTAACTCTGTTCCCCTGACACTGACCCGGGACCCATCTAGTCTTCCTAGACTATCTTCACTGCTGGGGATTTTGTTATAGGATCTGAAAATGATGTTCGCACTGTGACAGCAGTGAGCTTTGGCCAGCAGAGTCTGATGCCAGATAACCATCACCCTGCACCACTCCATTCGGGCCCTTCTGCTTCCCGGGGACAGCGGTGCTGCCATGTGGTGACAGCACACATCAATGCAGCTCACCTGTCAGCTTTGACACTGTAGGAGGCTTTATTATTTTCTTTTTAATTTGAGGAAAGACATGAAGTTAATAGAGACATTATTTTAAAACATTTTATATCTTAGGAGCTCATATTTGCTTGCTTCATTGCTACACTATTTTAACTTATAAGGCCGAAACATTGAAACTATTTTTCCCCACCTTTCATAGCAGGGGGTAAATAGAATAAATGCAAATTTATTAATTTTTTAAAAATAAATTTCTAAAAGTTATCATTTAGAAACATCAAAAATTAAGAAACTAAAAACAAGAAAAAAAAAAAAAAAAAAAAACAACTGTACCTGAATTGTGAAAAGAAACTCTAGGGCATTCTGAAATACATACTGATCCATAGAGGCTGGCAAGACAGCTCAGCATTTAAACACACGCTAGCACTAAAGCACACACGTGCTGTTCTATCATGAGGACCAACGTTTGGACCCGAGCACCCCTACTGGGCAGCTCAGAATGGGCAAATCCAGAGTTAGAGAACTGATTAGTGGTTGCCAGGGCCTGGAAGTAGGGGGAAAGGGAGAGACTACTAATAGATACGAGATTTCTTCTTGTGGTGACAAACATGCTCTAGAATTAGAGGCTGGAAGCGCCATTCTGTGACTATTTTACAAACCAATAAACTGTGTAACTTTTTAAGTATGTAGATCAACTTTCTAGTATGTAGATATTATCTCAATAGTTATTAAATTTTTGAAAGGGAAAAAAAAGACAAGTGGTTGCTTCTGATGAAGGCCTAAGCAAGAAAGGAAGCAGTGACACTAAGCCATACCAACACTGCTGTCCTCCTGTCCTCTCTGGGGAGCTCCCAAAGCCCCTGCTGGACTCCCTCTTATCTCTCTGGTTTTAACTCTCCTCTCCAGCTCCCAGGCCCTGATCAGACTGAAGCCTCTGACAGCAGCAGCCTCTCACACACTCTTCACTCCACACACCTTTCCAGCCATGTTCTGGCTCACAGTGCCGCCTGCTGACAATTCTGAGGCTCCTAGCTCTGCAGCAGGCATGCAGGCCCACCTGGGCTCTCCTAGCCTCTCCTACCTAAAATCAGTGTGTATGCAGACATCAGTCATATAGCACACCCCAGCTCTCAAGCATACCTGTGGGGCAACGGGCAGGCCAGACACTTGCTTACCAGGATGCACCCATCTGATGCCTTCCTTTTACCTCTTGGCCTATTCAAGGTGACCTCCACCTCCATAATTCTGCACCCCTACTGACCTCTATGCAGACTGTCTCATCTCCCAAGGCATCAGTGAACTGAGCTGCAGTGGGGCTTAGGGTTTCCCTCCATGTCTCAGTCTTCTTATATCCTACAGAGTGTGTGTGTAGCCCCAGGGGAGCTGTGAAGTGTCATTACCTGAGTGAACCACCTTGGAAAGTGGCCTGTTAGGTCCTCAGGGTAAAGGTTCACATCTGTTCTTGTTCTCACAGCAAGTACGGAGTATACTACACAGCATCAGCCTGAATCTGGTTCTGAATACATGAGTTGCTGTGGGACAATGATCTTGTACCCTGTAAAGATTTGTCAGTTGTATTGGTTTAATAAAATGCTGACTGGCCAGTAGCCAGGCAGGAAGTATAGGTGGGGTGGTCAGGCAGGAAGTAGAGGTGGGGCAATGAGAACAGGAGAATTCTGGGAAGAGAAAGACTCAGTTTGCAGGCCTCACCCAGACAAAGAGGAAGCAAGATGAAACTGCCTCACTGATGCAAGATACATGGCTAACACAGACAAGAATTATGGGTTAATGTAGGCTTAAGAGCTAATATGAAGCCTGAGCTAAAAGGCCAACCAGTTTATAATTAATGTAGACCTCTGTTTCTTTGGGGCTGAATGGCTACAGGATTGGGCAGGATAGAAACCTCTGGCCACAATGAGTTAAGAACGAGAGGAAAGGGATAAGGGCTGCCAGCCAAACTGGGTATGGTTCATCTTCCCCAAAACAAGTGATGACATAGCTGTGTCTAGCTCTGTGGACAGGCAGAGTGACAGCAAGGCTCTGTATCATGGATAACTAACTGGATTCCCCTACTGCATTCAGGAATTGCTAACTGGCTGACTCCTTGGCCTATTCTCTTGCTGCTGTCTCTCAAGGAATCACATCAACTAGGGTGGCCAAGGAAAACCTGGATCCTCATCCTTGGGAACACATTGACCTTGCAAGAAAAAACAGATATTTTATCTCACCTGGATTTGAGCTACTGGGAGCCCAGCTGCCCTTCTTTCTTCCTCCTCAGGGCTTCCCTCTATGTGCCATGCTGGATCCTGAGGGCACAGAGCTAGGAAACAAAAAAGAAGTCATGGAGGTACCTCCTCCTGCCATAAGTTCATGGACTCTATGGAAATGAGGAAGGCTATGCCCTGCCTCTGCTCTTACCATCTACATAAGGAAGAAAGCTACTTCTTCACCCCACAGATGAAGGAAATAGGACTTGGAGAAGGTGACAACATGTGACTCCCCACTCTCCTATGCTATGAGGAACCATCTCTGAGGAAGCACTTTTCACAACCTTTCTGGGTCTGAGCCCTAAGTGTCTAGACATTAATTCTCATGTTATCTGTCCTAGAGATGTCCTCTTTTCTGATTCCTCTTTATTCTAACTCCGTAGAGTGAGAGCTGGACTACCAGCTCTAATCCCAGCTATGGCAGATCACAGAAGCTAGAGGATATTACATGGCAGACAGCACAGTTGAGGACAGAGGTTGTTGACTCACCCCAGGAAGCAGAAGTGTCAGCAGCCGCCATCCCCCAAGACTGGTCCATAAGGGCACCTGCAGAGCAACCTCAGGTTAGGACTGTGACAAAACCCAGGAACTAAAGGTAACATAAGAAAAAACGAGCATGGCAGAGCCCTATACAGAGTCCAAGGGTGTAGGTGGAGTTTCTGTGTCTCAGCAGCAGTTCCTGAATAACCACTCAGAGATTGTTTATTAATTATAAATGCTCGGCCAATAACTTAAGTTTGTTTAGCTAGTTCTTATAACTTAAATTAACCCATTTCTATCAATTTATGTGCTGCCCCGAGTACATACCTCAGGTATATACTTCTCATCCTGCTCACTCTGAGTCTCATGGTCTCTTCTGACTCCCAAGACTCCACCCTTCTTCCTCCCAGGGTCCTGTCTGGCATTCCCACCTGTATGGCCTGCCTAGCTACCAGTCAGTCAGCTCTTTACTAAACCAATCAGAAGACACCTTGGCAAAGGCACATCTTCACAGTGTACAAAAAGATTTTTTTTGTAACACAAGGGCATATGACAAAGCCATCATCACCTGGATTTGCATAGGAAATGCACCTATGGCATATGATTTAACAACAGGGCTATTAAAAACAGAATCCTTTAAATGGCTGGATAAGTATCTGATAAGATGCAACATTACTTATTTTTTATGTACATAGAATACTGCTGTGGGACAATGGTCTTGTACCCTGTAAGGATTTGTCATTTGTATTGGTTTAATAAAATGCTGATTGGCCAGTAGTCAGACAGGAAAAATAGGCAGGGTGACCAGAACAGGAGAATTCTGGGAAAAGGAAAGGCTCAGTCTGCAAACACAGAGGAAGCAAGATGAGAATGCCTCACTGATAAAAGGAACCAAATCACATGGCTAACACAGACAAGCATTATGGGATAATGAAGGCTGTAAGAGATAATATGAAGCCTGAGCTAATAGGCCAACCAGCTTATAATTAATGTAAACTTCTGTGTGTTTCTTTGGCTGTGAGATGGGCAAAACAGAAACTTCAGTCAACAGAATAGCATCTTGATGTCTAAAATAATCACATAGCACTACTAACATGGTTTTTAAAAACAGATCAATGTTATATACATGAAATGCAAGAATAAAGGTGAAAAACACAGGAGAAGTAAAAAACATTTTGATTGGGTATATTGTATGACTATCATCTAAAGAGTCCCATAAATTATTGGAATATCTCATCAAGGCCCTTTTCGGAAGCTGACCATCAACTATACAAAATTTATGTTGTCTTTTATGGATAATTTCCCCTTAACCACTCATCAGTTCTAATTTTATACTAAGACAAATAGGCCTTCTATTATCTCCCAAAGCCAGCAATCCCTGACCTATAGTGACAGTAGGTCACTCCCTGTACGGAAGGTACAGAAAAATCAAGATTTGGACTCACCCCAAGAGGGCCACGGGTTGATGGCTGCCATCCCTGAGAATTAATCAACCAGGGCCCTGCCCAGCACTGCAATCACCAACCTAAAGACAAAGTGAAAAAAGACAAAATTGGTTCTTTCTCACAAAAGAGCTAGCAAGAACAAAGAGACCCGTCCACAAAGGTAACAAAAGACCCCTGAGAAGCACGATCTTTTAAAAACTAGAATTTACACTTCAAACATAACAGAGTAGAGTTAGAGAGATGAGCCTGCACAATGATCTGAGTTCCACATGGTAAATACATATGTCTGGTGCAGTGAGCAGAAAGCAAGTAATCTTGCCCTGGAAGGCAGAGACAGGAGGGTCCCTGGGGATTTCTGACCAGTCGTTAGAGTGGAATCAGAAAGGCCCAGGGCCAGTAAGAAACCCTGTCTCAAAAGCCAAGATAGAGTCCCAACACCAACCTCACAGTCAACACAGACACACACAAGAAAAAGAAAAATGACAAAACCGTGGGGCAGAATGAATACAATGGGGTGGGTTTGGGGTGGGGTCGACCAACCCTGGTTAAGGGTGAAAATATGTACGTCACTCATTACAAGAGATCCATTCCACTTCTTCGGTTGATGAAACAAAGAATGCTGTAAACCTGCACACAATGCTCATGCATTAATGCTCCAAAGCTGAAGGAAGGGGGAAAACAGAGTGACTCCTAAATTTGTGCCAAAAGGATTGGAGGGGGAGGGGAGAGTAATGAAAAGTTCCGGAAAGGGGATGGTTACAGCAGCACACTGTATATACAACCAATCCACTAAATCGCTTTATTACTGTATTTCACATATATAACATTGATCTGTTTTTTTAAACGATGTTAACAGTGCTATGTGATTGTTTTATCCTTGTTTTCATCGCCATAGACATCAAGGCGGTATCCTATGTACATGTTAAAGTCAACATGTTAAAGACAACAACAAAAAAACACCTGCAAGGCCTTCCAGACTCAAGACTATCGGTTCCCTCCTGGAGTCATGTCAGAGGCAAAACTCCAAAGTCAGACTCCACAAATGCACGGATGCCGAGACTTTTGTGTCAGAGAAATGCTTGGCACTAACCAAGAGCAAGCTTATAGAGACTCAGATACCCCGGGATTTGAGCCAAAACTCAAGGCAAGCAAGTTGCAAGAATCCTACAAACGCACACTCCGAAAACTCAAGGCAAGCAAGTTGCAAGAACCCTGCACGCAAACCCACACAACACAACACACGCACCTCCGTGTCGCTTTAAATTGAAAAGAACTCGGGCCCTTCCTAAGTCAGGTTTGACGCCCTTCATGCATCCTTGCTTGGAAGAGAAGGGATGAGAGCCTACTGGACACTATCTCGGTTCCTAGCCTCCGCGAGCGGGTCACTCCAGGCACTGCTTTCAGGGAGCTGCTTGCCTTACCTGGCCCGCAGCCACGGTCCTGATCCTGTGCTGCGGCGTCGCTGGCTCGGGGCTGCTGCCCTGGGCGTCCGGCTTTTCCTGCACCGAGACAAAGTTCCAGGCCTGGCCTACTAGCCCCCCCTCGGCCTTTCCCAGCCTGAAGAAACCCCGCACCCAGACCCCGGAGCCGGAGGGTCGAGGGCAACCGGGCACTGAGTTAGCGAGGAAACAAGGCCCTCGACGCACCCCGGTACTGAAGCAGCCCGCCCGCAGGCGCCGCTTCTCCGTGATCGTTCCCAAAACCCGCCTATCTCTCAGTGACAACAATATCTGCTCCCTTGCAGTCCAAGATAAGGCCTTACGTCGGCCGTGGACAATGGCGGCCGCACCCCCTGGAGTCTACCAGGGCGCAACGCGAGGACTACTGGGAGTTGTAGTTTCAAGGACGCGCGCTTCGCCCTTCTACCGGAAGTCAGCCAAGGCCATTTTTTGGAGCCCCCCCCCCCCCCCCCCCACCGTCCGAAGTCCGGCTTCTGCAGCACGCAGAGTCTTAGGTTCCATTTGTTTCTGATTTCTACCAGCCTGAGAGCCGGACTAGGTTGATTGGCTAGGAAGTTCAGTCTGCCTCTCAGAAAAATGGCATTTCCCAAATAGCAACTTTCGAAGTCGGAGCTTGGCAGCGGTGAATGATCTCTAGGAAATACTTGCTTCAATCTTGAATACTTGCTTCAATCTTGACAAAATTGAGAACATGGTTGTTGTTATTATACCTCTTTTTTTAGATGAAGACCCTAATTCTGAGTGTTCTCTGCCTATGAAGACCCACTTGCCTATGAAGAACATCAGGAATTGTCTCAAGAATCTCTTTCAAGGTGGAAAAACCTTATCGAGTCTAAATTATCAAATTACTTTGTGGTATTTCACTGAGTCAGCATTTACTGAGCAGCAATTAAAAACAGAAAAAAGCCAAAGAAACTTCTGCCAAATCGGACCTGTTTATGGCATGTGGAGTGGCATATATGCAGGGCAAGACCACATTTGAAAAATGCAAGTAAAAGTGGTTTAGGCATGAACTAGCAACATGAAGTTATAGATCACAGAGAAGCAACGGTGACCCCAGAAAACACATTATCCAATGGAAGGTACTTAGAATGGTTCTCTGCATTAAGAGGAAAGAGGATGGAAATGATGAAAAGCAAGCTAAAAGATAAATGGCTTAAAGCTGTAAGACTAGAGAGTGTCAGAGATCGACAGGAAGAAGAAATGACCGTGAGCTTCTAATCCTCCTGCCTTCACCTCAAGAGTGCAAGGGTTGCAGGAATCAATGCTGGTGATTCACCTCAAGCCTTTGTTCATGCTAGGCAAGCACTATACAAACTGAACTGCATCCCTAGCCTAGGAATCCAGCTTTTTTCTTGTGAGTTAGGGAAGAAATGAAAAGTTTAGGTGTGGAAGTGGTGACATTGAGTGTGTGTGTGTGTGTGTGTGTGTGTGTGTGTGTGTGTGTTCAATGAATGAATTAATTGCTATAGAGAAGGGAGTTCAGGAAACAAGAGATGGGGGTCATTTAGAATTCTGGACCACAGTGAACAAGGCAGACCTCAGAAATAGTTTCAAACAAGAGGAAAAGTTATTTAAAGAAGGCCTGTGGGTTGGGTTTGTAAGAGTAATATAGGCACTCAAAGGGAAAGAAGAAAAGGAGTAAGTCTCCCATCACATGCAGAGGAACTAAGAAGGAAAGAGGAGCTTGAGAGAAGCCTATCCGAGAGTATAAAAGGACCACGGGACTGATAGGAACCCCAGGTGGACAGGAAGGTGAGCTTGGGCACAAATACAGGACTGAACAGAATAACAGTATGTGGTTAGTGGAGCAGAAGCTCCACATAAAATGATCAGACAGAGAAACAATGCTGAAGATAGTTTTCAGGAAAATTCACTTGATACATAAGCTTGATCACTTGTATGTTATCTACCCCCAAGAACACACTTAAATGTAGAAAGAATGAGCCACCTCTACAAAGTTGTACTCTGATGGCACATGCAAGGTATGTCATACAGACAGGCACGCGTGCACATATACACCCACACACACCCACACACATAGTTCATACATACAAAACAGATATGTTCAGGTAAGAAGGCAAATTCCAAACTCTGTTATTTCAACAGATAAATGTAATTTTCCAGCACAACCATAATTCCTGTAGGAAGTCAAAAATAGAGTCCAAATTATGGCTCAGCACCTCAGCAGGCAAAGGCATCCTGACAACCTTCATTAAATCACCAGGTCTCTTCCGATGGTTAGAGGAGAGAACTGACTTCTAAAACTTACCCTCTGACCTCCACATAGTGCTTTGACAATTGCATGTCCAAAAACATGGACGGACACATGCACACCAATCTGTCAATCAACAAATATATACAATTAAAACAAAATAAATTAAACAGCAATAACTCAAGTTGAAGACTATAGTTATTTGACTTCTACTTTCAATAGTTTTATCTTTTCACAGAAACCAGATTATAATGGACGTTCGCACTCTGAAATTGATGAATAATTCTTTTTCAATACAAACTTTATTGAGACATAATTCATATAGTGTACAATTCATCAACTTACATTATACAATTTTCCAGGTGTGGCAGTACACCTAAATCCCAGCACTTACGAGCCTGAAGCAGGAGAACTGCTATAAGTTTGGAACCTGCCTGGTCAATGTGGAAGGAGTTGGTCTCAAATAAATAAATAAACAAAAGGAGATAACAGTTGAGTGGTACTTCACATATTGGTGGAGTCTTACAGTCATACCAAATTATTTTTTAATTAAGCATGACATGCAGAATGAGCACATGGCTGCAGGTGCACACAGAGACCAGAGGTATTGGGTCCCCTGGAGCTAGAATCACAGGTGGCTCTCAGCTGCGTGATGTGGGCTCTGGCAACCAGGCTGGGTCCTCTGGAGGAGGAGTGAGTGCTCTGAACCACTGAGCCACCTCTCCAGCCCCACCTAATAAATTTCAGACTTTACAGCAGACCCCAGAAATACTCAACACTTTAGTCTACACTCCTAATCTCCAATTTTCCCTCAAGAAAACGCAAGAAACCACGAGTCAGATATATGTCTCTATAAATTTAATCCTCCGTGGTATTTCATATAATGGAATATTAAAATATATTACTTTCATTGTCTGGATCTCTTAACATTCTCAATGTTTAACCACATATTAAACAACATTCTATTTTTTTATATTTACTACTTATTGAAAAACAATGTCCTAGTGATGAGGAAGCCATACTAACCACTCATTAAAAAAAATAAACATTCAGAGTGTTTTAACTTTTAGTACACACAATGTTTCTCTGAAGGTTCATTTACAGCCTTCGCAGACTTTTTTATTTCTCTTGGGTACATATCTAAGACTGAGATTGTTAAATCAGAAGGTAAGTCTCTGATGGAACTGTCCATGAAAGGGTCAATCCCCAGTCCTGCCTCTCTCAAAATAAAGAAGAGAGATGAATGATCAATATACCTGCCAATTCCTCATCCCTTACCAACCCTTGACATCAGCATCACCTCATTATGCTTTTCACACTTTTGCATTTAAATTTTGTGTGTCTGTGTGTGTGCGCGCGCGTGGGCGCGCGTATGAGGTTGTTGTGTGTACTTCAGTGACCAAGCAGAAGCCATACAACAACTTAGTGATGTCAGTTCTCTCCTTCCAACATCTGGGTCCTGGGTATCAAACCCAGCTTGCCATGTTTAATGGTAACTGTTTGTAGCTTCAATTCTAATTGTTCTTAATAAATAAAAGCCAGAGTCAGGAAAAAAAGGGTAAATTCTGAAAAATCAGAGAAGCAGAGCAATCAGACACTAGTTCTTACCGCTCCCAAATCCTTAGACCTAATAGGCGATCCTCTTTCTAGGAATCCTCACACTGAATTCACTGAGATCCTATCTCCTTCTGCCTTATATTCCGCTCTCAACCAAGCGATATCCCTTCCTGTATGCACCTCTCTAATGTTGGGATTAAAGATGTGTGACTCCCCAAGTACTGAGATTAAAGGTATGAGCCACCACTGCCTGGTCTCTATGGATAATTAGTGGCTAGATCCACACTCTGATCTTCAGACAAGCTTTATTTGTTATAGCACAAAGTATCACAGCAAGCATTTGTACACACTGAACACTCTTGCTAGCTCACCTTTTCAAAATTTCTAAATTGTGATAAATTTTAACAATATATAGAGAATAGTAAATAATCATCTATGTGTCCATACCAAATGATTGTCATGACTGTTTTGTAATGTCTCACTTTTATTTTTATCTGTCTTTTAAATACCATGAGTCCATACAAAACCAGTAGCAAAAACCACATGAAGGTACCAGGGACTCCACCGAGGACTAGATCATCAAGGCAGGTGATGTAGATCTGGAGAAACACCTTCTCTGGAGCATCTCACTCTGCCTATTTTGCTGTGCCTTGTGGTCATGCTTTAGCCAGGCAGGCGTGTTCCTCTCTGGTCTCAGCAAGATGATGTAGCACTTGGGGATGAAGATGCCACCCAGAAGGCCAGCCGTGGAGGCCAGGATGGAGAAGATCTCTACAGCCGCAGTGGACTTGCCCCGGGCACTGTGGTACAGGGGCAGGAACGCTGTCCAGACACTGCAGAAGAGCAGCATGCTGAAGGCCAGGAACTTAGTCTCGTTGAAGACATCTGGCAGGCCCCTGGCCAGAAAAGCCACAGAGAAGGTACCCCCTGCCAGGAACCCCAAGTAGCCCAGCACACAGAAGAAGATGGTGCCAGAGCCCTCCTGGCACTGGATGACAATGTGCTGGGGCTCCGAGACCATATCCCTGTCTGGGAATGGTGGGGAGGTGGCCAGCCAGACCCCACAAAGAACAACCTGCATGAAGGAAGCAATGAGGACCACTGAGGTAGAAGCCCCAGGGCTCAGGCACACCTGGATCCTGGCCCCTGGCCTGGTGACCCTGAAGGCCAGGACCACTGTGAGAGTCTTGGCCAGAACAGAGGAGACGGCCACCGTGAACACCACAGCAAAGGTCGTCTGACGCAGGAGGCACGTGGGGACACTGGGGCGGCCAAGGAACAGCAAGGCACACAGGGCACAGAGGGAGAGGGAGATCAGCAGGAAGTAGCTGAGGGTTCTGTTGTTGGCCCTGACCACGGGGGTGTCCCTGTGCTTCAGGAACACTCCCAGAACCAGGAAAGCCAGACCAGCCAGGAAGAGTGCCACCAAAGCCAGCATGAATCCCAGAGGTTCCTCAAAGGCCAGGAAGATCTCTGTCCTGGGCAGGCAGCGGTCTCTGGTGTGGCTCGAGTACTGCTCCTTGGGACACAGGAGACATCTCTTCATGTCTACGGGAGACACAGACACCATTCCTACAACACAGTGCCAACTGCACCAGCTCGGAAGGAAGGTGCCCCAAGCACTCCCTGCCCTTACAGCCTTTCCATCAAGTCATGGATTTATGAATTATTCTTGGTGACCAGGGCTGAGATGGTTGATATTATAGGCACAGGCACAAAGGAAAAAGCTGCATTTCTGTGTCTGTTTTATGTGAGGGTTTTTGTGTCTGTCTTCAGTGTCGCATGTAACTCACGCTGAGTAGCAGAGGGTGGCCAAGAACTCCTAAGCTTCCTTCCACAACTTCTCAAGTGCTGTCATTATAGGCCTGCACCACTATACCTAACCTATGTGAGTTTCTGCCTGTGCCACTTTGTGTGTGCATACATGTATGTGTGTGGTTGTAAGTGCTTGTTAGAACCAGAGATGATCAGATATTGTCCCTTACTCATTTCTCACACCTTATTTTCCTAATGAAATTTATTTGTTCATGTGGTGTGTGTATGTGTTGTGTGGGCTAAGGCGTGCCTTGCACACTTGTACATGTGTTGTGTATATGTGTTGTGAGCTAAGGCGTGCCTTGTATACTTGTACATGTCCTGTGTGTATGTGTTGTGGGCTAAGGCATGCCTTGTATACTTGTACATGTCCTGTGTGTATGTGTTGTGGGCTAAGGCGTGCCTTGGTGTGCACCTGAAGGTAAGGAAACCTGTTACCAGTGTGGTGCTCTCCTTCCACCATGTGGGTCTCAAGAGCCAGACTCAGGCTGTCAGGGCTGACAGTGACTGCTTTAAATGATGAGCCATCTCACTAGTCTCAACAACTATTTTTGGAATTATTTATTTCATTTTTCTTGTTGAGTATTTTTCTGTACATATATATATGGAAAACGTGTGTGTGCCTTGTTCCTATAGAAGTCAGAAGAGGGCAATGGATCCCTGAAACTGGAGTTACAGATGACGGTGAGACCCCATATAGGTGCTCCTAACTGCTGCATCTCCTCTCCCGCAGAAGAATATTTTTTCTTCCTTCTCTTTTTTTATACTTTATTTTATTTCTTAAAAGAAAACAAACTGTCTTTTTTCACTTTGCATACCAATCCCAGTTCCCACTCCCTCCCCTTTTCCCAACCCTCCCACCTACCCCTTCACACCCCCCCATCCACTCCTCAGAGAGGGTAATTGCTTTGGGGAAGGTCCAAGGCCCTCCCTACTATATCTATGTAGATCAAGGAATGAATCCATCCTAACAGAATGGGTTTCCAAAAACCCAGGACAAGCAGTAGGGATAAATCCTGGTGTCACTGCCAGTGGTCCTGAAGTCTGCCCCAGCCATACAACTGTCACCCACAATCAGAGGGACTAGTTTGGACCTATACCGGTTCCTTCCCTGTCCGACTAGAGTTGGTGAGCTCCCATCAGCACGATTATAGTTTTTGAGACTAAATCTTTTATTGAACCTGGAGATCACTGAGTTGACTACACTGATCAGACACAATCTCCAAGATCCTTCTGTCTCTATCTCCTGAGTGCTGGGATTAAAGGACTGTGCCACCACACCTGATCTCTTACATGAGTTTTAATGTTTCATTTTTCCAGTAGTACCAGTAACTGGTCATATTAACAATTGTTTTAGACGGAGTTGTGTCCACAAAATTCATCTTGTCAAGTCCTGTTACTTGGCACCTCAAAGTGTCACTGTATTTTGCCATAAGTAAACTGGAGATTTTCTAACACATGTAAAATTAATTCACCAGGGTAGAGCCTAATTTGGACAAGGCTCCTATCCTAATAAGAATGGGGAGCTGGAGCTGGATGTGGCTGCACATAACTTTAATCTCAGCACTTGAGGGGCAGAAGCAGATGGGTTTCTCTCAATGTGGGGACAAACTGGTATCATTGTGCTTTCCAAGCACCCTGGACTACACAGTCAACCCTTGTCTCAAAAACAAATAACAAAACCAAAAAGAGAGGGAACACACACACACACCAGGGGTTGAAATAAGAGCACACAGTGAGGGGATGGCTCTGCTAGGGGAAAAGTGAGCCCTCATACAACACCAGCCTGGAGGATAACTTGGTTTTGCATTTCCGGCTTTCAGAATGGTAAAGGAATAACTTCTGCAGCTCAGACAGTATGGGATGTGGTGATCGGCTGCCATTCTCCATCTAGGATGAACGCCATTAATACAGAGGAGGAAGGAAATCACTAAAGAACAGCTACATGCATTTCCACTTCCATGCAGCTTAAGAAGCAGGTGGAATTCATCAGTTTCAGCAAAAGGTTCTTCATTGGACCATTAGAGCTTGTGGAAGTAGCTTATGCCTGGTTCTTGTCCACAGTCCAATTACGGTTCAAGCACTTGACTGTCTCAATAAAGCATTTACTTAAGAACAACTATAAGAGCAGTGTTCTGACTGGTGTACCACAGAAAAGCAAAGTCTTTGCATCCAGTGGATAGATGGGTGTAATGGTTTGACTGAGAATGGTCCCATAGTCTCATATATTGGAATGTTTGGTTGTTAATTGGTGGGTTGTTGGGAATGGATTGGGAGGAATAGCATTGCTGGATGAGGGGTGTCACTGTGGGTGGCCTTTGAAAGTTCAGACTCACACACCTGGCCCACTCTCCACCTCTCTGCCTGCCTGCTGCCTTTAGATCAGAATGGAAACCCTCAGCTACTGCCTGGCACCATGCGTCCTGCCATGATGGTCATGGACTCACCCTCTGAAACCATAGGAGCTGCCTTGGTCATGGTGTCTCTTCACAACAGTAGAACAGTAACTAAAACAATGGAGAAACACAGGAGTCTCAAAATTCCCTTTGGTCCCTCAGATTCCAGATCCACATGTCCTTACCTTTTTTGTCTGCAAACTGTCCCTCGGAGCAGGGACTGCAATCAAAACAGCATTGGGGTGCTCCCAGCCTGGACACTTGGCTGAACCCTGGAAGGCAGCTTTCACTGCAGACAGAGGTGGGCACCTAGTAACAGTGAGCATAGTGTCACCAGTGACTCTTTAGGGATACAGATTCTTGACCTCACCCTAAGAACCAGAACAGGAAAATTCCCTCTCAGCCCACTAAATGAGATGCCTTTCAGAAAACATGTCTACCGGAGCAGATGCCAGACTAGAGAGGTACTTTTGAATGTAATAAGGAAGGGCTACATCAGGATGCCATGGTTGAGGCATTCAAAATCACAGATAAACAGTATGATTGTTGTCTTTCCAGTCTCTGTGGGGCTCCTCTATCAAGAATTGAATATATGCGGGCAGGACAGAAGGCTCAATGGTTAAGAGCACAGGCTGCTCTTCCAAAAGAGAAGAATTCAATTCCCAGCACTCATAGAGGCGCTCACACTGTAATTACAGTTCCAAAGGAGCTCATGCCCTCTTCTGTCACGTACAGACACAAGGCATACACACAGCACACAAATACACATGCAGGGAAACATCCATATAGGCAAAATAAAAGGAAAATAATTGTAAGTATTGGCAGACATTACACGAGTCCATAGCCTGGCCACAATTTCCTTGATGGTCATGGCTTTCTCTTTCTTTCTCAGAATGTCCCAAAACCTGTGAATGCTTGCAAACTTCCATGCCTAACTCAGGAAACATGGGTGTCTCTCTCTCTCTTCCTTTTCTTCTTTTCCCTCTGTGAAGTTGTTGAGGTTTACAATTTAGCTGCCCTTATGTTTTTCATTTGCACTCTTTAATAATAAAGTATATTTGAGATTCATTAAGAACAAAATTAGGTACTTATGCCTTTGACACAGAGAGACAGAAACAGAGAGAGAAAGACAGAGACAGAGAAAGGAAGATAGAGAGAAAGGAAGATAGAGAGAGATGTTGTGGGATATTTATTTGCAAATGTGAAGATATGTCACTGTGTTTGACTTAATAAAAAGCTGAACAGACAATAGGTAGGCCAGAGAGGTTAGGCTGAACTTCCAGTAAGAGACAGGAACTCGGGGTTAGAATCTAGCTGCAAAAGAGATGCCAATGAGACACTGAGGCAGTCAGACATATGTTATGGAGCATAGGTGACAAGCCACATGACAGAATATAGATTAATATAGATGGGCTAATTTCTTATAAGAGCTAATTGAGAAAATGCATAAGCTAAGTCCAACCATTGATAATTAATAAGCCTCCATGTCTTTATCTATGGCTATCAGACCAAAGGAAAGTCAAACTATATGCATGCACACACACACACACACACACACACACACACACACACACACCTTCACAGCACACGTGGTAGTCCTCTCATTTACCTTGGACCTGCCAAGGATGACTCAATTTCTCATAGCAAAACTCTAGGTCCAGGCAAGGATCACAAAGTGTGGGGTGCTGACATCTCTACCACAAAAGAAGACAGCAGAAACTTCCCACCCAGATCAAGACCATTGAAAGATTCTTCAAAAGAATCATATGAACACTTAGCATGTGTCATTTCTGCTTCAGAAATCCAAGAATGGGAACCTCATTCTCATGTAGAAAAACTTAAAGCCACCATTGACTGGAGAGGCCACCAGAACAAAACTTAGACAAAGTTGCAGAGGAGAGGACTCTATCTTCACTGGCACAGGACAAGGAGCTGAGCCATTTCTATGTACCAGACTCCATACATAGACATACTTATGTCAACACTGTTCCTAATTTTGTTAATTAATGTCATGGTTTGAATCTCAAATGTTCCCAAAGTCTCATGTTTTGGACCATGAGTTACCAGATGGTAGGTTTTTGAAGTATGATTGGGTCTTGACGCCTCTGACCAAATCAATGGACTGATTTCTCAATGGAATCATAATTTGATGAATTATTACAGATATTGTAAATAGGACGTGGGACCTAGATGGGGGAGTGGGTCCTGGGACCATGCATTCATACAGTGTAACTTGGTTACCTATCTATCTAGCTCCCCACCTCCCCAATCCCTTGGCCCATGAACTGAACAACCTCTTTCACCACACAGGCATGCTGCCTGCTGCCATTCGTGACCAACCACACACACCCAAAGCAATGGATACATCTTAAATTGGACGTCTCAAACCACGAGGCATTAAAAACTTTCCTGACCTGAAACTCGCTCTCAGGTATTTGTGAAATAAACTAACTTAGCAAGTAAACTGAATGTTTATCAAGTCCACTTCCCAGCTGGTTGAGTGTGTCACTCACTGTCTTCTTCTCAGAGAATAACCTGAACACAGATGCTGTGAAAATACTGCCAAGGTAGCACCAAGTGCAGATTCTCATTCTATTTGTGAATCTGATAGATTCTTTTCCCCAGTGTTTATGGTGTAAATATATATGCATGCATTTGTGCATTTATGTGGACTCATGTTCATGTATAAACAAGCACACGTGGAGGCCCAAGGTTAATGCTGGCAATCATCCTCAATTGCTTTTCCATTGTGTTCATTGAGGCAGAAGCTCAAAGGAAAACCCAGAGTTCGCTGATACAGCTAGTCTTACTGGTCAGTTTTCTGTGGGCATCTCCTTGTTTCCATCTTCCAGGGATGAAATTACAGGTGAGACCCACTGCCCACTCAGCATGTACAAGTGTTCTGGAGATCCAAAGTCTGGATCTTCAACATGCATACAAAACAATTTGACCACTGAGCAATCTCCCAACCCCACCTTTTATATTTCCCTTTTTGCTCGTGAATCAATATCATTCAGAGAAAGATCTCTAATGAGATAAACAGCATAGCCAGTTATAACTGACTGACCCATTCCAGAGCCTCATCAACTTGGTGCAGAAGTAGCAATGAAGACTCCTGAACTGAAATTTCCCTGTGGCTTAAACACACTAGGACAAGAGTCATCTCTGCATTCAGGAAACTCACTTGGATTTCCTCCTTCAAATGGATCATCATTTTGTTCCCCAAAGAGACTTGAGGGTCTATCATTCCTACATGGACCAAGTGGAATACACCCTCAGGGGTCTTCTGCCCTTGGATAATATCAAATATTGACACCAAATCTCCATTTCCATCAAACATAATCTCGATTCCATCAGGAGTCTTGAAGTGCACCTTCCTCAGAGCATTAAGCAGCTGACAAAGAAGGGAGATATTGTTCACTAACCAGGACCAGCTCAGGATTTTGTCTAAAATGCAACATACCATTCACCTCTGCAATGAGACAGAGAGTCATTTCAACCAAAGACATTAGGCACCATTAGGCATGAGGGAAAATAAAGGACCTGTGATATTTTCAGGGAATCACAAATATGATTAGGCTTAACAATTAATAGTGTATAATCTTTAATCCAGATAATTTTTAAACCTAATACTGTGCTGTCTGTGTATACAGTTCACACTATAGAATTAGAGAACAACTCTCAGGAATATTCTCTCCTTCTGCTGCCATGTGGGACTTAGGAATCCAACTTATGCTTGTGGGAAATAACTTTCCCCACTGGGCCATCTCAGCAGCCTTAAAATTAAATCCCCAAACATGACAATGTGATTCCTGCTCCAGAGTCTCATTTGGCTGTGCACTGCTGTCCTCAGTCTTCCCATTACACTCTGCAGATTCCAAACTCTAGTAAGAATTCCACAGACTGGCCCCAGGCCACCTAGACTGCCCAACAACTCTAACCAGTCTCCCACAGTTCATCAGTCCACCTATGTGACTCTGCTACTTGTCTCCAAGTAGTAGTCCCTGCTATCTGAACTTTTTCCCATTATGAGACTTCTCATCCTCTTGTCTGAAACTCAGATATTTCCACACAAGGTGAAAATTTTCCTTCTTTCACTCGCTCCTCACTCCATCTACTTTCTATCCCCTTCATAGAATGCACACACTGTTATAACCACAGTCATCTTTTTCGTGCTGTATAGTCCTGGTTGGCCTTGAATTCAGGATTTTATGACCTCAGCCTCCTGTGTGTTGGCATGACAGGCATGGACCACCAAGTCAGATCTTGTGTAATTTGTAATCTGTCATTCTAAGCCAAAGAGACAACAATCACTATGCATATGGTTGACAACCAAATGAGCATTCACCAGACACACAGTAGAGACTCAGGTCATCTTAAAGCAAGTGATAAAAACATACCCCCTCCTTGGCCACCACTCTCACTAGTTACCTCACCAGTGAGCAACATTTCTTCCAAGGGTCCACTTACATATGTAGGCCTATGCTATCCTGAATGGATTTGGAAAGATAGATGGATAGATAGATAGATAGACAGACAGACAGACAGACAGACAGACAGACAGATAGATAGATAATAGGCAGGCAGGCTTGTGCCAAGAAAACCAAAATGCATTGTATGTATATGAATTTATCACTAATATTTTTAAAAAGAATGGTAAGTAAGGATTTGGGAGTTGGATCAGTGATTGAAAAACACATGCAATAAAAGTTTGAGGTTTGGACTTCAGATACCTGGAACCCACCTAAATGTTAGGTGGGTGCGACGGCACGCATGTAGTTATAGCCTAAGAAGGTGGAAACAGGAGGTGCCCAGAGCAAGCTGGCCAGCAATTCTAGCCACATTAACAAGCTCTGTGATTGAATGAGAGACCCTGCCCTAACTAATAAGGTTGAAGAGTGATAGGACGATGATTTCTCATATCACTCTCTGACTTTCCCACATGTACGTACACATGAGCGCACACCCCACCACATATACCTGCATGCCCATGCACATGTGACCATAGACAAGCACCACACAAAAGAGGACAAATGATTTGATATCTCTTTGAAATTATGATTTGTAGTATGCCTATACTAAAAATCAACCACTGTATTAAAAGTTTAATGTAAAGACACTAAAATAATTCTATTTACTATTCTCAGGTATTTTAATTTTACTAGGTATCCTTTATTTGCTAAGACAAGCAACCTTATAAGGACTGGATTCATCTGAGATTCACACATTGCATGGAATCCTTGTCCATTGTTCCTTCTAAGATGCCCCTCAGTTGCAAGTAGGAGGCATCCTTGCTGAAGCAAATACCCAGCTTTTCTTCAGCCTAATGAGAACCAATGTCCTCTTCCCCAAGCAGTCCTAAATCACCTGCTCTGCACACGTCTCTCTCACCTGCCAGGGCTGGAAGTCCTGGGAGTCTGTACTTTTCCCATCCTGCTGTCCACTGGTTATCACGTCGTGCAGGGCATGGGCAATGCTGTAGACAGCTGTGTAAGCAACATCAATTTTACTCACTTCTGGGAAAGGATACTGCTTGTTTATCAGACTCTCATTCCCTGAGCACAGCTGGACACCCTCTGTCACTGTGCTGCTCTGGTCGGGCCATGTGCAATCAAAGGTAAACTCCCAAAACTTCTTTATAAACATGTCTTCTGGAGTCCGGCTGGGGCGCAGGTGAGCAAGGAACTCTGGGAAGCCAATAGCCCTGCTGCTATGAAGCAGAAGGCCAAATGTGCCATGCAATACCTGGGAAATGCCTGGAGTAGACAGGGCAAGTGCCATGTGCGTAGTGTCCTTGCTGACCCAGACCTGCCCTGAGACAGGGACACCCAGTAGGCCATGAAGAATGAGCAGGAAATTAGAATTACTTAGGAAAACCAGAACAACCCTGGCTGTGCATTTCTGCATCTTCTGGACAATCTCTCCAATCTTCCCCATGGACTCATGGGAAGGGACATGGAGGGTGAACTCAATGCACACACCAGCTGGACTCAGCTCCTGATTGGCCAGAGAGCTGGCCTGCTGCCCAAAGTCATCATCATGGGCCAGAATGATCACCCAGGACCACTGAAAGTGAATGATCAGCTGGGTCACTGCACGGCAAGATGTGAGGTCACTAGTCACAGTCCGAAGGAAAGATGGGAACTGGATCTTGTCACTGAGGCTGGGTAGTGAGGATGCATAACTGACCTGTCAAGGAAGAGCCAGGCAATAGAAGGGTGAATGACACTGGGACTTATGCATAGGCTGATGATCTGGTTTAATGCTGGGAAGGAGGAGGCTTGAGACATGGCTCAGCAGTTCAGAGCCCTTGTTCTTCTTGTAGAAGACCCAAGTTTAAGTCCTAGCACACACAGCAGAGGGCTCACATCTCCCTACAACTCCAAGTCAAGGAAATCTGATACCTTCATCTGGCTTCCTTCTGCATCCTTAGCATAGACTCACACGGACATACAGACAGACAAACAGACACACATTAAATATTAAAACATAATTTTCAGGAAAGAACTTGAGCATCCTGCATTGTGAACTGTGTTGGTTCTACCGCCTGGTGGCTTCTGGAATGAACCCAGAACCATAGCTTTACCTGCTCTCCTCTCAGCATCTGTCCTTCACCTGTCCTGTAATACTTCATTCCTGTGCCTCAGCAAGGTGTGTGACTGTGTGCTTTACACAAAACTGTTAGGTTGCTATTTTTTCTTTTATTGAGCTCTACATTTTTCTCTGCTTTCCTCCCTGCCTCTCCCCTCCAATTCAACCCTCTCCCAAGGTCCCTGTGCTCCCAATTTACTCAGGAGATCTTGTCTTTTTCTACTTCCCATGTAAATTGGATCTATGTATGTCTCTCTTAGGATCCTCATTGTTGTCTAAATTCTCTGGGATTGTGATTTGTAGGCTGGTTTTCTTTGCTTTATGTTTACAAACTACCTATGAGTGAGTACATGTGATTAATTGTCTTTCTGTGTCTGGGTTACCTCATTCAAAATGATGTTTTCTAGCTGCATCCATTTTCCTGCAAAATTCAAGATGTCATTATTTTTTTCTGCTGTGTAAATGTATAAATGTACCACATTTTCCTTACCCACTCTTTGGTCGAGGGGCATTTAGGTTGTTTCTAGGTTCTGGCTATGACTAACAAAGCTGCTATGAACGTAGTTGAGCACATGTCCTTGTGGCATAATTGAGCATCCTTTGGATGGTCTTGAAGATAGGTTGTTATTTTTTTAAATAGGTGGTGTGTGTGTGTGTGTGTGTGTGTGTGCATGTACATGTGCATGTATGTGTGTATGTGTGTGTGGTACATATGTAAAGATCAGACATATTTCATAGGTTGCCTCAGCATAGGAATGATGGGATATGGTACCAATGGGATTCAGGAGAATGCATTTTCGCAAGAGAATGAAAAATGTTCTCAAATCAACTGAGGTACTCATCCTAAGATAAAAGTCACTGAAGTGCTAACCTTAAATGCATAAATTATCCTCAAGTCACCTCTTAAAACCATATACTAAAGAGATAATTGTCAAACACAGCCTCCATTGTGGGAATGATGCTAATGTCTGGGCTACATAACCAAAGGGTAGATGGGTGCAAGTGGCATGAGCCCAGTTGCCTAGATTGAAATTCCAAGAATCTACAGCCAAACAAAATTACTGATCAACTTACTTAAAAAAAAAAAAAAAACAAATAAAATAACATTTCTTTAGGAGCTGGAAAGATGTCTCCCCAGGTAAAGGTATTGGCCCCTAGTCTGATAACCTGAGTTTAAGCCCCAAAATCAAAAAAGTAGAAGAAAAGAACTGACACACTAAATTTGTCTTCCGACCTGCACATGGACACCATTGCACTGGTTTCACATGCACACACATACACACACACACACACACACACACACACACACACACACAGGGCTAAAGAGTACAGTGGTTAACAGTACTTGCTGTTCTTTCAGAGGAGCTGGGTTCAAACCCCAGCACCCTCGCGGCAGCTAAAAAATATCTATAACTCCACTTCCAGGGAAGCCAATGACCTTTTCTGAATGTCATTGGCACCAGGCATGTAGTGTGTGCATGCGTGTGTGTATGTATATATATGAAAGATGTATGTTGCATATGACTATATTTGTAGATATGTACCACAAATGTGTAGCACATCTATAATATATATAAGAATGTACATACTCATATACATTAATAAAAATAAAAAACTCTGTAAAGATACATTTTGAAATAAAAAAATTTTCAATACCTCACTGAGAGGGATGCCAGTTCTCTCTAAACTATCTTTATCTGTATATGGAGGGGAACCATGTTGCACATGGAGAATACTTGCAGGGAGCCTGGCTCCACAGCAGAGCTGCTCACGCCTGTGGCCATCACCATCTGTTTCTCTATCATCATTAAGGGACTGCACTACATTCATGAAGGAAGAAGGCTTGAGTAACTCACCTGGGGAAACTTGTACAGCCCCAGAAGTCTGGCCATGGAGACAGACAGGGATGACCGTGTGTCCCCAACCAGAGCAGCCTGAGGAGAACCATGCTGGCAGGTATAGTTGGGGATGGGCTCCTCCTGCCTCGAGAGAAAGCTCATTGTCTCGTGGACGGCTCCATGCACTGAGTCCCCAGAGTTTCGAATGGAGAAGCCCAGAGTCAAATTGGGCAACAAGTGAGCACTCCTATTGATCTCCTCGATGGCAAAGACGAAACTCTGGGCCACCCGGTAGCCCCACTTGGAAACGCTGAGGGAAAGAGAAGCCCACATTTATCCCTCATGATGGGGTAAACTGAACACGAATAAACACAGGGACTCGAGAGATACAAGCAGAACAACATCTCCACAAGTATTTCTACATAGATGTGCAGAGGAGCACAGTTCAGATACTCAAAGGGGAGCCAGAGGGAATGTGGAGCCAGTAATCAGAGGGGACAGTTTCAGAAGACAGAATGGATAACTGAAGATCTATTGAACAAGCTGGGTGTGGTGGCACACTTGTTTAATAGTTTAATGGCTCTCTGGAGGTAGAACAGATGGATCTTTGAGAAGTGGAGACCAGCATGGATTATAGAGACAGACCCAAGTACCAGGAGCTACATAGAGAGGCCCTTTCTCATGTAAGCAAAGAAAAATCTATTGCACAGTAAACTTGCTTAGAATTAACAGTAACTAACATCTATTTCAGAATTGCTCTTAGTAAGAGCCAGAAGACAGGGAGAGGAGATGTGAAATGCTGTCTTTGGTAAATGATTTGGGCATAGCAGACATGTGAGTCTGCCAACAGCCAATCATGCATTGGAAAATTCCTTGTGTGGCCCTCCTCTTCCCTGCTGAACTATTGGCAATGGATGTAATCTGGCGAAAAGACACTCATTGTCTTTAGACACATACCCAACTGATGAATCCCAAAACTCCATTGTACAGTTCCAAGCCTGCAGCCACACAGACAGCCTTGGTTAATTTCAGGGGGTCATATCTGGGTGGGCACAGCACATGCCTTTCATCTCAGAACTGGGGAGGCACAGACAAGCAAATCTTTACTAATTGGAGGATAGCCTGGACCACAGAGTGAGTTCCAGAACTGCCAGGGCTACACAGAGAAAACCTGTCTCAAAAAAATAAATAAATAAAATGAAAAAGAATCAATGGCTAACAAAACAAAAAGGCATAAATGTGGGAAAGAGTCCTGTAAGACAGAGGAGGAAAGGTCAGTGGTAAAAGGAAGGTAAGAGAGGCTGGGGTTGAGAATTTAAAAAATGCACTATGTAAACATATGAAATCAGCAAAGATCAAATGCAATAAAATGTTAAGCATACATATACAAGTAACACTAAATGGACTCAACAGGTCTCATTTATGTATTAATATATTGGCTTGCATGTTTAAGCAATAATAATTAAAGAATAAAAGGCCATAAAATTGAGAGAAAAGAAGGGCTTATAGGAAGCATTGGAAGGAGTATAGGACTAGATAGATAGATGATAGATAGATAGATAGATAGATAGATAGATAGAGCCGTAAATATATAGATATAGACAAATATATAGATATAAGGATACAGATAGATACATGGGGATGTTCAGACAAAGAATCTCTTTAAGACCTTTGTTGGTCTGGAATTCAAAGGTATCTTCCTGCCTCTGCCTCTTGAGTACTGGAATTAAAACAAAGTGTCACCATATCCAGCTGATGTGATTTATGTTGATTAAATTGTTCAGAATTAATGTTGAGAGTAGATTTGCTTTGTTTTGAGGCAGAGTCTCCTTGTCCCTGAGTCTGACCTCACACTCACTATATAACCAAGAATGATGATGAATTTTCAATGGATGTGTATGTGTGTGTATAAGCCAGAAGCTGACAACTAGTACTGTCTTTAAGCGTGTTCTGTGTATGTATGTGTGAGTGTGCATGTGTGTGCGTGTTCATGTGTGTGTGTGGTGTTGTATTTGTGTGCATGGGTGTTTCCCCTTACAAGGTGAAGACTGGTGGATTATCAGGATATCTTTCATAATACCTTCTCCACCTTTTAAAAAAACATTATCCTGTGTTCATGTGTGTATGTGGTATGTCTGTATAGTCACACAAGCTAGAACACATGGAGGTCAAGAAACAACTTTGTGAGTCAATTCTCTCCTTCCATCTTTATATGGGTTCCAGGAAGGGCCAAGTCGTCCATCAGGCTTGCGTGCCAAGCACTTTCCCCCATAAGGCAACTCACTGGCCCCTCTTCACCTTATTTTTTGAGACATGTCATCTAACTGAGCCTGGACCTCATCCATTCAGATAGGTTCAGTGGTCAGCAACCTTTAGGGCTCTGCCTGTCTCTCTGTTCCTAACCAGGGTTACAGATGCTCAAAATGCCAGGCTTTCATGAGGGTTTTGGGAATCAAACTCAGGTCTTAATGCTTCTACAGCAGACACTTCATTAAGACCTTCACTTTCAAATTCTCCTGTCTCTGCCTCCCATGGTAGATTATAAACATTCACATCACCAAAAATTAAATATGTGTTGAATTAGGAGTGGCAGGGCTGTGTCCCCGGCACCCGGCCGCCCGCATGGCTAGCTTATGCCCGAAATAATTACATGTAAACTGTATTCTATTAAACACTGCCTGGCCCGGCTAGTTCCAGCTTCTTATTGGCTAGCTCTTACATATTGTTCTAACCCATTTCTAATATTTTGTGTAGCCCACGAGGTGGCTTACCAGGGAGAATCTTAACCTGCATCTGTCTGGAGTGGGAGAAACATGGAGACTCCCTGACTCAGCTTCTTTCTCCAAGCATTCTCTTCTGTTTACTCCACCCACCTATGGGTTGGCCTATCAAGGGGCCTAGGCAGTTTCTTTATTAACAAGAAATCACTCCCACATCATTTCCCCTTTTTCTGTTTAAACAAAAAAGAATGGCTTTCATTTTAACGTAGTAAAATTACATATAGCAAAACAGTTATCAAGCAAGAATTACAGTTACAATATATCTATTTTATCTTTTATCATAACTAAGGAAAACTATAACTATCTATTCATTCTTCAACTCCATCAAAGACTCCAGAAGGATATAATATTACCTAAGTACACAAGAAATAAGAAAACTCTAGAAATGACAGAGACATCTCGCTGCCTGGACAGTCACCCAAAGTTCTTTGGTACCGTTGGGGCATCCATCTTCGGCCTACAGGCCCATGGTATCCAGATACATTTCCATGAAGCAGGAAATTTCAAAGACAGTTCAGTCATTTTCTGCTGTGTCCTGCAGAATGTCTCGCAGACTCTTTCATGAATCAGGAACCCCGAAAGACCATCTCACCTTTAGGCAAGTTCAGCAGTCCTCTCTCTGAGGGTTCTCTGTGTCCAGTTTATGCAACAGTCCAGGCAAGAGCAGTTTCTTGCCCAAATGACTATCCAACTCCATAAGGATCCTCTTCGATGCCCATCTTCCTCTTGAAGTAGCTGGTGCTGCCAGGAGCAGACGTGTCTCCTTGTCATGAAAAGTCCTAAGTTATTAAAATATTTTAAATGCCATATTCTGCAGTCTTTGAAAGATATGAAGAATGCCTATCTAACTGAAATATATCTCTATATATCTAGAAAATCTAATTAACATGACTACAAGCTTAACTATTAGCGATGATTATCCATTAACAACCTATATTTCCTAATTATACATTACATTTTTAAATGAACTACACAATCACAATACCTTAATCAAGATCAAAAATACATATACATATAACAAAATTGACCTTAAAATCCATACCAATGCAAATTATTCATATCTATATCATATCCCCCTTTAAATGTAAAAGAACATTTATAAACAATATTTGGGAACATGGGCGTAGTTTTTTCTCTCCAAACTGCTTCCTGCTGAATAGGGGCGTCGTTAATTAGGTTGTTCATGATATAACCTGTGTGCTAGTTTCATCTCAGTTGGCAATTGAGCGAAGCAATTTTTTGAGGGTGTTCACAGCAACCTTTCAGGAGGGCGTGGTCTATCATACCAAATCGGAATAGATGCAATCCACAGGGTCTCATCCTCTGCAAAAACAAAAGAAGACCCTCTCCAAAGCATCATATCCTTAGACCCAAATTCTGAAATCATAATACCCTCATGAAATCCATTTTGGTTTAGCTTGGCAGCCCATATAATGAAATGTCTCTCTGTACTTAGCTCCTTCACAGTCAAAAATTTTAAAGAAAACACAATGTACATAATCCAGACTCTCTGTGAATTTTCCATTTTTACGTGGCTTATTTTTCTTTATTTCTCTTAATCTATAACTATCTGTACTTCTGTACTCTGTCTCTTTAAAGACTTTACCCTTTTTCTTTTTAAGACATTAACTTTATTCTTTATATTCTTTTTCTTCTCTTTCCCAAGCCTACGTACATTTATCCAACAGTGTCTGAATCTGTTTTATTGTGAATCTGTAATTTTTTTACTATCCAGGAGCATTTCTTAAAATGTTAAGCATTTCTTAAAAACTTAAGTTGCACCATGTACAGGTAATACGGTACTGCCTGTGTCCTGCCCAGTCTAAACCTTAACTGCACGGTTTTAAGGTAATTACGGTAGTTCCTGCCTGAGATCAGCACAGTTCAGCATGGAGCAGCCGCTCCTGCCTCAGAGTCATTTGGTGCTTCTGAGCTGAGCACAGTTCCAGGCACACAGCAGTTCACATTGGAGCCGCAATCAGCAGTTTAATTCTGAGACTGAGTGTGCAGCACAGAAACTCTTTTCATCCAAGTTACAGCCAAATCTGACACGCAGAGCACTGCGCAGTCTGAAAACGCGTCTCTGTATGGCGGCAGGAATCCGCCATGCTCTTCCGCCTGCCTAAGCCTGATTCTGCCTTCTGCCCAGGTGCAGGCGGGGAGCGCTGAGCCATCTGCACGGTCTCAGAGCACTCTCCTCCGATCCCAAGCGGGAACACAAACATCCAGTCCCATAAAAGCCTTGAAATGCTTTAAAGCCAGAGTTCACGCTGGCAGCACAGCCCCAGGAAGCCGCGCTTTAAAATGACACAGCTTTTTTTCTGCTGCTGTTGCTGAATCAGGAAATTTCTCTACAGCACGCCACCAACAAACAGCAAAAATCTGTGTTAAACTCTCTCTCCCTTATTTTTAAGCCTTCTCAGGTTTTTAAGTGGATTTAGCCCATCACGTCTGGGTGCCACTCTGTTAAATTAGGAGCGGTGGGGCTGCGTCCCTGGTACCCAGCCGCCTGCATGGCTAGCTTATGCCCGAAATAATTACACGGAAACGGTATTCTATTAAACACTGCCTGGCCCGGCTAGTTCCAGCTTCTTATTGGCTAGCTCTTACATATTGTTCTAACCCATTTCTAATATTTTGTGTAGCCCACGAGGTGGCTTACCAGGGAGGATCTTAACCTGCATCTGTCTGGAGTGGGAGAATCATGGCGACTCCCTGACTCAGCTTCTTTCTCCCAGCATTCTCTTCTGTTTACTCCACCCACCTATGGGTTGGCCTATCAAGGGGCCTAGGCAGTTTCTTTATTAATAAGAAATCACTCCCACATCAAATATGCACAATGATGGATTTGTGAGTGCGGTGAGCTTGATCAGTCATTCTATAATATGTACATACAATTATTATTCATTGGCTTAAAAAATAACATGGGATCCATGTATGGTGGCATACAGTTATGATTCCAGCAATCAGGAAGATAGTGAGTTCTAGGCTAGCCTCATCTACACAGTAAGAGCCTCTCTCTCTCAAAAAAAAACTCAAAAACAAGCCATTGTGGCCAATATGTTGGCTCATGCCTACAGTCCTGTGTTTGAGGGCTAGCTTGAACTACACAAGGAGTTCCAGACTAGCCTGAACACAAAGTGATACCATCTCAAAAGAAAAGAGTAATGGCAAATGTAAAAAAAAAAAAATCAGTAATGAAACTCTCTTCTGTTTGTGGATGAATAAAAAGAGATGGATGTTACATTAAAAAAAAAACACTTAACAACTGTTTTTGACTCAGATCTCATCATATACCCCGATCTTGCCTGGAACAAATAATACTCCTGCCTCAGCTTCCTGCATGGTGGGAGTACAGCCATATGCCCTATGCTCAGTCATGGCAGCAATTAAAAACAAATAAAGCTTAATATAAACACTTAAAAAATAAATAATTGGGGCTGGCGAGATGGCTCAGACATTAAGAACACTGGCTGCTCTTCCAGAGATCATGAGTTCAATTTCCAACAACCTCAGGGTGGTTCATAACCATCTAGAATGAGATCTGGTGCCCTCTTCTGGCATAAAGGCATATATGCAGGCAGAACACTGTATACATAATAAACAAACAAAAAATAAATCTTTAAAAAATATATAAATAAATAACCAAGAAGCTTGTTTTGTAAACTACACAGAGAAACATCATATTGCAAAAGCTGAAATGAAAGTATCCAAAAGTGGGATTGTGGATATGGCTCACTTCTTAAGTTGGATCTCCCGGACCATAGACTGAACGTGGTGATGCAGCCCCACTATCTCAGCACTCAGAAGGTAGAAGTATGACTAACGGAAGCTCAAGCTCATTTTTGACTACCTAGTGAATTCGAGACTCCATGATGCTTAGAAAAAATAACAATCAAAAGGAATACAGCACAGAGGAATCACAGAGGCTGATAATTGATGAAAATCTATTGTTTACACATTAATCCATTCAGCAAACACACCTACATAGACACTATTTTAAGAACCTTGGATATACAGAAGAATCAAGAAGTCCCACCTGGCCTACAGAGGGCAGACATTAAACCCACTACATGAGCAGCCATACTTCAGTCCAGTACAAACAAGACAGACAGACAGAGGTGATGTAAAAGGAGAGCAACAGAGCTTCTGCATGGATACACAGAGAAATGTGGTGGCCATCTAGCTGGGACTCTGAGAATCAACCCCTATCCAAGGCTTTACACAACTTTGTAAGGCTGCTTCTGGGTTTCAGAGACTCCCATTCCACATCCAACACTTACTCTGAAGCCAGCAGTCCTGATGGTGGGACAGTGAAGTGAGACAGGGTACCAATAGAGAGATCAAAGATGGAGAAGCTGCCCCCCACCATTACATCCCCAGGACGGTCAAAGTGACGCCTCTGCCTTGGCAACAGCCAGGCTCTTGGTGCAGAAAAAGCAGACACAGACACATAGCCAAAGAGAACAGGAAAGAGAATACACAGCCACATGCCTGCTGGGCACCAGGCCATCAGTGACAGGACAGCCTCATATGGAGCAGTAGCTAGCAGTAAAGGGGGCTTTTTATCTGTGAGGAAGCTCTCAATCAAGGACTTGAGGCTAAGACCACACTGGGAATTCTAGGTTTGCAGGCTGTGAGGAGAATATTGATCATGACATGGTGGAGGTGGGTGACCACTAAATCCCAGAGTCATTAAAAGTTTTATCTCCTCCTCCTGAGGTTTCTCTTTGCATTCACGGTCACAGTTCTGGGCATCATTTGCAGACTACAGGAAGAGCAGCAATGGGTCTGATTGTCTCCTGAGAGACTTGCAAGCCCAGGAGCAGCTGTGCGCAGGACAATGTTTAGTAGAGAAACCCCAGGTGAGTACAAGAAGCAAACAGCCCAGTAGCTGAAGTGAAATATTTAACACATTGTTCACACTCTGTAGCCCCTGCATAGGCCCTCCATGTGTCTCCACTGTGTTGATCCACCAATCCATGTTCTGGGTGGTCTTTACTGTTCCTTGAGGAATTTTCAGAAAAGTTTATCTAGCACAATTTGGAAATACACACAACCAAACAGCAGAAAACAATATCCATGTCTTTGTAGAGCCATTACTCATCTTCCCAAGGTACTGAGCCTATTTGTCGATCATTTGAAAACAGATTCCAAGGTTACCAAAGTTGTTTTCAGGTAAATTCACTTGATACACTAGCCTGATGGCCTGTGTGTGATCCCAAAAATCAGCATAAAGTTAGAAGGAGAGAATCAACTCTATACACTTATCCTCTGACTCAACATGGAAATTATGACATACACCTGTGTGTATGCATACACACACATGCACACTTTATACATACAAAATAGATATATTCAAGTAAGGAGACAACTTCCAAAGTGTTAGTTCAACAGATAAATAAAATTTTCCAACACAATCATAATCCCCATATGACGTCAAAAATAGAGTCTAAAGGATGGCTCATCCTCTTAGCAGGTAAAGGCAACCTAATGACTTTAGTTAAATCACCAAGTCCCTCCCACATGATTGGAGGAGAGAACTGACTTTTGAAACTTATTCTCTGAACTCTACATTGTGCCTTGACACTTGCATCTCCAAAAACGTGGACAGAAACATCACACACTGCCGTAGAGATTTGCATTGGTATAGATCTTGATTTATTGATACAAATTTAAGGTCAATATTGTTATATGTACATGTGTATTTCTCCTCTTGATTAAAATGTTGAGATTATGTAGTTCATTTAGGTTAATAGGTAATTATGTATAATAGTCAAGATTGTAGACGTTAGATTTTCTAAATGTTCAATGATGTATTTCAGATGAACAGGTATTCTTCAAATCTTTCAGGGACCTTCAGAATATGGCATTTAAAATGTTTAAGAACTTAAGACTTGATCTCAGCACCAGGAGAGCCAACATGGGGGTGAGTTTGGGTCCCGCGGCAGCAGCAGGGGACAGGGAACTCAGACATTCCTCATCCTCCCTAGACTTCCTGGGCTTCCTGCTGGGCCTAGACTCCCAGCATACTGCCTCTCTCTTCCTACCCCACCCAGCTTGCATCCAGAACCCTCCCTCCTTTCTGCCTCCCTTCCCTCTGGGGGCTCTGAGGCAACCTAGCGGGAGGGAGCTCCTTTGTTTCAATAGCCTGCCTGCAACAAGCAAGGTAGGCGCTTTGTTTACGAGCTACCCAACAAGCACAGAGATCTGATCTTGGCACCAGGAGAGCCATCATTGGGGAGAGACGTCACTCAAGCACCAGGAGAGTCATCACTGGGGAGTGCCATCACTGGGAAGGTATATCAGTAGGCAAGGAGACCTGATCCTGTAAGAGAAGACACATAGGGAAGCATTCAGAGGAACAGATGGGCAGGCACCAATGCAAGAATTCACCCAACAATCTGAAGAACAACATGAAACCACCAGAACCCAGCGACCTCACAACAGGAGGACAGGAACACCTTAATCAAGAAGAAGTAGAAAAAACTGACTTTATGAAAGTGATTGATGCCCTTAAACAGCATGTAAAAAATGCCCTTATAGAAATGGATGTGAAGTATAACAGAAAGTTTGAAGAATTGAATAAATCAGTGAATGATACCCTAGGAAACCAAGGAAAAACAATCAAACAGATAATGGAAACAGTTCAAGACTTGAAAACTGAAATGGAGGCAAAGAAGAAAACACAGAGAGCCGACTGGACATGGAAAATCTAGGTAAACAAATAGAGACTACAGAAACAAGCATATCCAACAGAACACAAGAGATAGAAGAAAGAATCTCAGATTCTGAAGATAACATAGAGAAAATAAATGCAAGACATTCTTCAGGACAAGCAGATAGTGACTGCCTTTGAAATTTCCTGCTTCATGGATATGTCTGCTGGAAACTATGGGCCTGTAGGCCGAAGATGGATGCCCCAACAGTACAGAGGAAATTTGGGTGACTGTCCAGGCAGCAACATGTCTCTGTCATTTCTAGAGTTTTAAATTTGCTTATTTCTTGTTTGCTTAGGTAATATTGTATCTTTCTGGAGTCTTTGATGGAGTTAAAGAATAGTTAGTTATAGTTATAGTTTTCCTTAGTTATGATAAAGATTATTGTAATTTTTACTTGATAACTGTTTTGTTATATATAATTTTGCTATGTTAAAGTTAAAGCGTTTCCTTTTTGTTTAAACAGAAAAAGGGGAAATGATGGAGGAAGGTCATTGGTAATAAACAAACTGCCTTGGCCCATTTTTATAGGCCATCCCTTAGGTGGGTGGAATAGGCAGAACAGAATGCTGGGAGGAAGAGGAAGTGAGCTCAGACTCGATAGCTCTCCTCTCTGGGGCAGATGCCTCAGAGAGAGGCCATGCTCCCTTCTCCCGGGCAGATGCAATAGCTCTGCTCTCTGAGGCAGACACGATTGAACTCTGACCCAGGATGGACGTAGGCTAGAATCTTCGGGTAAGCGCACCATGGGGTGCTACATACCTTATTAGAAGCTGGCCCAGGTGCGAGAGTTAGCTGAGAAGAGGCTAGATATAATGGGCCAAGCAGTGTTTAAAAGAATACAGTGTCCGTGTAATTATTTCGGGGCATAAACTAGCAGGCAGCCAGGGTGCTGGGGACACAGCCCTGCCGCTCCTATTACTACATGTCACTCTCTGGAAACTTAGAAATAAGAGCCAGAAAGCTCTTCTACTCTCTGTTTTCTGAAGAGAAGACTGTTAGGCTCTCTTTCCTAATGATGCTTATTCTGAAGAGTAACTTCATGTTGTCTCCTTTCCCAACCAACCTGCTGGTCTGACCTGCATTTCTTTTCTGAGACACTGTACTCTGGAACCACAAGGTAGAACAAACCCCTTTTTGCCTAAGCTGATTTGGCGATATTAATTAATAAATAAAAGTAAAAGAAACTAAACCTACTATTCTGTACCCCCTCTTAAAGTTTCTACTCCTTTCCAATAGTGTCAAACTATGGACTTAGCATCTACAGGGGCCTTTGGAGAACAGTCAGGATCCCAACTTGGTTTCATTTTTCCTTTGAGACTTTTTGTTGACTACATCACATTCCCTTATAAAGAAATTAGACTCTGGTTGAGAGGGATTATTCTTTATTTTTACATAAGAAACACTTGGTAATTTACTAACTAAATATGTTAATAAGGCCTTGACCTTTAAAACTAGGGTAATTAGCTAATCTTGTTAAAGTAGATAGACAGATGTCAACAGGCTTGGAGGCCTTTGCTGATTGAGGTCTCCATTCCATCATATTCTATTTTATAACCCATCTTCCATTTTCCTTTAAACACCAGAAAGAAAGAAAGAAGAAAGAAAGAAAGAAAGGAAGGAAGGAAG
>NW_026068234.1:293358-294725 GCF_014885135.2 Alexandromys fortis
GGGGAGGCGGCGGTGGGGAAGAGACAGAAATCTTTAATAAATAAATTAATTAATTAAAAAAAGATTCTCCAAATAGTGTACCCTTTATAAATAGATACATAGATAGATAGATAGATAGATAGATAGATAGATAGATAGATAGATAGATAGATAGATTAGATAGATAGATAGATAGATAGATAGATAGATAGATAAAAAAAGAAAATCTATAATTTATGATCCTAGAAAAGCTAAATAGGAAGGTATTCCCCCCAAAAAACGTGTAGTTATCCTCCTGGATAATGGAAGTATACAAGATTTCCAGGAAAAAATTGAGAGTTTGGGGTTGGGGGTGGGACTGGGTTAAGGGGAAATGGGGAGAGAAAAGTGAGAAGGGGCAGATGGGGAGAGCTTGGAGGAATGGGACAGTTGGAATGGAGGAGGAGTGGATATGGGAGCAGGGAATTATATATCTTAATTTAGGGAGCCAATTGAGGGTTGGCAAGAGACTGGACTCTAGAGAGGTTCCCAGGTGTCTAAGAAGATGTCCCCAGCTTGTTCCTTGAGCAGCTCAGGAGAGGGCACCTGAACTGGCCCTATACTATAGCCACTCTGATGAATATCTTGCTTATCACCATAGAACCTTCATCTGGTGTTGGATGGAGACAGAGACAGAAACCCACATGGGAACACTAGACTGAGCTCCCAAGGTCCAAATGAGGAGCAGAAGGAGAGAGAACATGAGCTAGGAGTCAGGGCTGCATGGGGTGTGCCCATCCACTGTGATGGTGGGGCCGATCTAATGGGAACTCACCAAGGCCAGCTGCACCGGGACTGATGGAGCATGAGATCAAACCAGACTCTCTGAATGTGGCTGACATGGAGGGCTGACTGATAAGCCAAGGACAAAGACACTACATTTTGATTCTACTCCATGTACTGGCTTTGTGGGAACCTAGTCTGTTTGGGTCTCAAATTCCAAGACCTGGATGGAGGAGGGAGGACATTGGACTTCCCACAGGGCAGGGAACCCTAACTGCTCTTTGGACTGGAGGAGGGGAGGGGGAATGGAGGGAGGGGGAGGGAAATGGGAGGAGGTCAGGAGGTGAAAATTTGTAATAAGGAGAAGGAGGACGAGGACGAGGAGGAGGAAGGAAGAAGGAAGAAGGAGAAGGAGGAGAAGGAGAGGAAGAAGAGGAAGAAGAGGAAGAAGAGGAAGAAGAGGAAGAAGAGGAAGAAGAGGAAGAAGAGGAAGAAGAGGAAGAAGAGGAAGAAGAGGAAGAAGAAGAGGAAGAAGAGGAAGAAGAGGAAGAAGAGGAAGAAGAGGAAGAAGAGGAAGAAGAGGAAGAAGAGGAAGAAGAGGAAGAAGAGGAAGAAGAGGAAGAAGA
>NW_026068234.1:294955-297170 GCF_014885135.2 Alexandromys fortis
GAAGAGGAGGAGGAGGAGGAGGAGGAGGAGGAGGAGGAGGAGGAGGAGGAGGAGGAGAAAGTGAGCATCAAAAATCCAAACTGGCTAGGCTCCCACAAGGCCGGTACATGCAATAGGATCAAAACCAGTGCTATCGTCCTTGGTTTTGCATCAGCCCTCATTGTCCACCATGTTCAGAGAGTCCAGTTTTATCCCATGCTTTTTCAGTCCCAGGCCAGATGACCTTGGTGATCTCCCATTAGATCAGCCCCACCATCTCAGTGGGTGGGTGCATCCCTCACGGTCCTGACTTCCTTGCTCATGTTCTCCCTCCTTCTGCTCCTCATTTGGACCTTGGGAGCTAAGTCCAGTGCTCCTAGAACTGGATGGAGGGAAGAGGACCTTGGACTTCCCACAGGGCAGGGAACCCTGACTGCTCTTGGACTGGAAAGGGAAGGGGAGAGGAGTGGGAGGTGGAGAGTGCGGGAAGGGGGAGGGAAAAGGGAGGCAGGGAGGAGGCAAAAATTTTTAATATTATAAAAAAATTAGGAGTGCTAAAATAAAAAGAAAGAAAGAAAAAAAGATTCTGAAAACAAATTAGGAAAGAACAAACTCTACATACTAGTCCTCTGACTCAACATGGATTGTATTGCATATGCATGTGCATGAACACAGAGAGAGAGAGACAGAGACACAGAGACAGAGACAGAGTCTTAAATATAAAATAGATATATTCAAGTAAGGAAACGAATTTCAAACTGTTATTTTAACAGATAAATATAATTCTCCAACACAACCATAATCCTTATATGAAGTCAAAAATAGAGTCAAAACAATGACTCAGCCTTTAGCACATAAAGGAAGCCTGACAACCTTCATTAAATCACCAGGTCCCTCACTCAATGGTCAGAGGTGAGAAATGACTTCTGAAACTCACCCTCTCACCTCAACATAGTGCTTTGACTATTGCGTGATCAAAATCATTGATGGATACAAGCATACCAATCTACCGATCAATAAATATATAAATTACAATCAAATAAATTAAAACCTGCAATTCACCTGTTCACTGATATTTTAGCTCACACTTATTTCATTTCCACTTTCAATAGTTTGATTATTTTCCTTAGAAATCAGAATTTAATGAAACTTCACACTCTGTAATTAAGGAATATTGTTTTAATACAAGCTTTATTGATACAAAATTTAAAAGTATACAGTTCATTCATTTACATTATGAACATTTTATGTGTGGGAAGACACATAAAATCCCAGCACTCAGAATCCTGAAGAGGGGGATTCTACAAGTTTTAAGCCAGCCTGGTTGATGTGGAAAGAACCTGTTCCAAATAAAGATTTTAAAAAAAGGAGATGACAATTGAGTTGTCTTTAGATTATTGGTGGAGTCTTACAACCTTTCCAAATCATTTTTTTAATTAAACATGGTGTGCAGTACGGCACATGAGTGCAGGTGCACACAGAGACCAGAGGTACTGAGTCCCCTGGAGCTGGAATCACAGGTAGCTGTCTGCTGCCTGACATGGACTCTGACAACCAGACTGGGTCCACTAGAGGAGTAAGTGCTCTGAACCACTGAGCCACCTCTCCAGACCCACCTAATAAATTTGAGACCTTCAACTCCCCAGAAATAAATGCTGCACCATTTAGGCTACATTCCTCACCTCCACACTCCCCTCATAAAATAGTTTCCCCTCAAGAATTCATTAGTGTAATATGTCTTTATGGGACAGCTTCTTCATGTACTAGAATATTAAAATATACTATTTCCTTTATCTAGCCTCCTTAACTCAGCATAACATTCTGGGAATTTAACCATATAATAAACACTGTTTTATTTCATTTTACATTTATTTCTTATTGCCAAATATGTACTAGTGATGAGCAAGTCATGCAAAATATTCATATGCTGACAAACATTGAGATTGTTTGAACTATTACTACATTGATAGTATTTGCCTGAAGGGTCATTTACAATCTTGGCAGCCATGTGTTTATTATCATGCATACATATATCTAAGAGTGAGATTGTAAATCACATGCTAAGTCTGCGCAGGAACAGCCAGTGAAGGGATCAGTGCACACTACTGAAGCTCTCAGAACAAAGAGACCAGTGATCTGCTGTCAGTTCCTCACACCCTCAGAAACCTTCACATCCTCATCCCCTCATCACGCTTTTCACACTCTTGCAGATGGAGGACTGTGTGTGCTTCGGGTG